>NC_056061.1:38642500-38942500 GCF_016772045.2 Ovis aries | reverse complement strand
CCTATCCATGCCCAAACATAGATCAATATGATTTTTGAATAAACTTGCTGACTGGGTTCATTAAATGACAGATCATTTTGATGAAAAATCAGTCAAACTGGTTGCTTGATGAAGGTTATTTTTAAATAGTTATTTGCATATTTTCCTTATACAGAGGGTCATTGCTGGATTATTCCAACCTAATCCATTGAAAAATGAACAATTAAGTCAACAAACCAGTCATGATGCCTTGTGACTGATTTTTCTTTCCACTAAATTGACTGAATGGAATAGTTAGTTTATCCTCAAAACATTTTAATTGTATTTCTCTTGCTAGTGCTTTTTAATATTTTTGTACATTTGCACTAGAGAGAAGTTTGTATTGCATATAATGCACATATAATTTTGTCCAAAGTAGATATAGCCCTAAGAATAGACTACTTAACCACTTGGTAAGGTTTCATAGCAAGGAGAGAAAGCTCTGTGCTTGTTTTTAAATAAGCAGTGAGAAAAAAAATTTAGCTGTTTTGATTCTTACCTTCTCTGAAGCAGTACCTTCTCTTTCTGCTCACTCAATGGCTAATGTCTGTGGTAATAAAACATACCTAGTCTTTTTACTCATATCAGTCAGATAAAAGCAATATTGAAGATCAGAGCCCTTAATAAACAACACAAAGATATAAAATTATGTACACATTTCTTCTTTGCTCTGATAAAAAGCATATTTGAGGTCAGCCAAAGAAATAAGAATAAATAATATCACAAACTTTGAGAGAGAACTGAATTAAGCTTCAGCTTGATTGCCCTGAGATGTTTTTATTGCCATTATATCCATCCTCTGCTTAGCTTTAGCTTAACATGGTGGTGAGATGATGAAAGCTGAAAAGTAAATAGGTGCTTCAATAAATGCAAACAAATGAGTGCTTTCCTAGCAAAGAATTACGGGAAAATCAGCCTTTCCTCTGAAGCTAATCCGTGAGCAGCTAAGACTGTGAATTTCCCCCCTCAACATGCACACAGATGGGTTGCCACTGAGGATGACAGATGAGTTGTGTTTGGCGGGATTAATGCGCATTATCATGTTAATGGATGCTTAGGTGAGGTCTGAGCAAGTCACAGGCCTGGACAGAATTACTGGGGTTTACAGAACTCTGTGTGCTCATGCTCCTCTTCTCTTTCTTCTTCTTGCTAATAATTAACTTGTAATGTTTAACATTTTTAGCCCACCAAATGATCCACAGACTACTGCCTTCCTAAGTACTTGGAGCATTTTATAGATCCGGCATCATGCGCTCTGTCCTTTGACATGCAAAATGCACGCAGTCCTGCCTGATTTGTCCTTCCATTGCCTTTGTGAATTCAGCTCCCTCATAATCCAGAGTCTACTTTGTTGCAATCGCTTTTGAAATCTGACATATTGATCAAGAGTTTAGCCTTAGTAACTACTGCACATATATCAACGGTTGTTGAGCGTGTCAGGTCACATTTGACGGCAAGATGATCCTCTGCCCAACTAGAAGAGCTCCAGCAGCTCACGTGTGTTGATTCTGTTAACCTCATCTGGCCAAAAAGGTATGTTTTGGCATCATCGCTCATGTAAGAGAATTTCATAGTATTAGTTCAGGATCTCTGTTCGGGATCTCTTTGTAAATTACAGGCAATGGAGATATCACCAAAGAGATAAACATGAAAGCCTCATCAATATTCTATAATGGCCTGCATCTTTAAATTAAGGCAAACATCAATAAGTATTAATGTCAGACTTTATGTCTTTTTGGAAGTTGTCTAAAAATGGAGTGAGGTGATTCTGGCTTAGTTTGATTTGGTAAACTGCTTTTCTATGAATACTTTTATCAATATTACCAAATGAATGTAAGCAAATATTTACAGGTCTCTGCTTTAAAAAATACTATTACAGAAAATAATTTCTGTATCACAAAATTGTCCCTCATAACCTAAAGAAGTAGTTCTTTGATATTCATCCCAAATCTTTTTTAAAGACGGAATTTCCACATCACTCAAGTGATAAACATATGGTGAAAAGTAAAATATCTCACAAGTTATCGATTTCATGTATTAATTAAAACAAATTTCTCACCAATAGGATGCCACTTATGAGGAGTTGGACTACATGCCCCTGATTTCTAAAGAGAATCTAGGTTTGCTCCTGTTGTTAGAGAGTGGTTGTCAACAGTGTTCCTTTTATTCTCAAAGGTTCCTATTTGTCCAATAAACCTATAAACCGAAGTAGTGGATTTCTAAATGAGAAATTTCTGTCCCACATTCAGAGTCTACCAGAGAAGGATGGATGTAACTTGGCAGTAAGTCCCCACTGCAGGAAAGTATGAGAAATAAGATTTCCTTCTAAGGGAATTTAAGGTTAGAACCCAAATATCAAGGTAACTCTTTGTGTCTTTTTCAATAAAATTTGAGACTTTTCGTTGCAAAAATAATCAAGAATATTAGGTACACATGCATTTCTTTTTTTTTGATCTAATATATTTTTAAAACCTCCAATAGCTTGTTCTAAATAAAATAAAAGTGTCACATTAGTTCAGTACAAAATCCTTAGTTCTTTGAACTGATGGAATTTTGATCACAAGTGTTAGTCACAGTAACTAATCAATTAATTCTTACATCAGCCTTCTGCCTTAGAAGGTTGACCATTCATACAAGTGGAAACTGAGATCAGAGAGGTCAAGTTAGTTAAGAGGAAAAACAGCTAGGAAGTGGAGATATGCTAAATATACCAATATTACTAATTCAAAAGTGTCAGTCTTAAGCTTTCTGATGTATTAACTGATGTAAACACAACCTATATAAAAATGTCCTTAAAGTCTAAAACATGTTGCTCATTTTGTTACTATTCTAGAAATATGTTTGATGTGCAAATATGTTCACAATGACAGAAAATTACCAAAGCATTCCATCAGAAACTTTCCTTTATTTTTTTAATAGTTTCCTTTCATTATCCCATTTTATGTTTCCTCATCTGTTCTTATGTATGGTTAAATTAAAAAAAAAATAACAAAACAATAAGTAATGTTTATTTGGGATGATCAGTTAGCACACTTCACAAACAACTTAGAATTTAGGTACAAGAAAGCCAGACTGGGAAGGAGTCTTTATTAGTAAATGAAAACAATTTAATAGATCAGTATGTAAATCCTTAGTCTTATATGTTGAAATACAAGCATCATGCTTTTGAGAACCAACTTTAGGTTATACATCAAAAGTAATTTTTGGTAATTACCTCAAGGCCTGAAGTTACCCAGCAGAAAGCAAAGCTACTAAAAAATGTGGACAGAATAAATAGCATTCCTCTTAATTAAGCATTAGCAATGGTCATTAACTTTTTATCATAGTCTCTTCATTTAAATCCTTGATATTAGTAATAACTTCTGCCCCACATCTAAATTGACATGAGGACAAATGCGACATTATAAGCAAAAGATCACTTTAATTCAAGGAAGCAGTCTCACCATTTCATTAATTTCTACAAAAATTCCATGGAAAAGAATTTCCCTGGTCTATCTCTACTTTTTTAGTACCATTCCAAGCAGATAGGGTTAAACCATAGTTTTAATGTTGGTATTTTTATATTCTTTATTTTTAGCAACAATTAGTTTATGAGAATCTTAAACATCTCAAAAATATATACCGAATTTTTATGACTTAAGGACAAATGACTTGTGATAATGGCTGAATATGTAAATTCCATAGAAATTTGAGAAGTAAAAGAATTTCTCATTTCAACATCTGCACTTTCAAAAAGATTCTTCAACCTCTGATAATAACCTTTGTGGTAGCTTTTCTAAAAGGAAATATACATGCGCTGCCAAAGTAAAGTTTTGTTTTACAAAATGCTAATTCCTAATGATACAAGTTTATTCCAAGTTAGGTAATAGTCTTTGCTGAACTGAGCTTTTCACCATCTCACACATAGAGATTTAAAGGAAACAAAATGGGAGAAGGAGGAACTCTGCAATTTTTCAGAAAAAGCTTATCCCATTTTTATGAACAAATGTTACCACTGTTGCTCTTAGATTCTGTCAAAGTCTGCTGTTTGCAATAAGTTTTCCTCTGATGAGCTGAGGCAGAAGGCAGCTGAGGACAGACTGCTCTGTTCTTTGCCCCTTTTAGGGGGAACAGTGAGTCCTATGCCCTGAAGAATACCTCACCCCCCGGGGGTGGGTGCAGATCCTTGGGGATAAATATTGAGCAGCTAGGGTTCTTAGTTCCTCATCTATAATTTTCCACTTTCATCATCAGAAACCAGTCAATGTCTATTGCCAAGCAATTAGAAGAGAAAGAAAAAATTACCCTGCAAAACTTCTGTATATGGAAGTATGCAAAAGAAAAATTATTTGAAGTGATGCTACCCATTATGCATTCTGGAGTCAGATGTTATGCAAAAAGATACTCTGCCTGCATTCCGTTTCCCTTCTGAGGGGTCTGAAAGTGGCCTTTCTGTGACAGCTTCCCTCCAATCTATTTACCTAATGTGTTGCTTAAAGCCAATATTCACCATATTAGAATGGTTGGTGTTTCAGGGTTAACTCACTTCCTCCCAAGCTCTTTTCAGTGCTTTCCTCTTTGCAGTGGTGGGTTATTTCTGTGACTGAAGAATCTTTGCTTCTGCTGTGGACTGGCACTGGGTTCTGATCCAGGCACCATGGGGCCCTACACAGGTGCTGGGAAGGGATCTACATTGGATAGCACTTCTGGACAGAAGATTTGTAGCTTAAAGGAAATTATTTCTGCCAAATCATTTCAAATGTGTAAAGTTCTCTTCCCTTTCCTTCTTTTCAGCTGGATGTGATGGTGTCATTTTATCTCCACCCAGGAACTTGTGTCAACAGCTCCCTCCATGGACCATTCACTAGAGTTACAATGTCACAGTGTCAGAAGCTTGTGTGTGTGGTGTTTTTTTGTTTTTGTTTTCACATCTAAAAATAACTTTTTTACTTCTGTGACCCTCCCTTTCCCTTTGATATCTGTTCTTAGCTGAACTCTCTACTGGTCACACTGGGTCCTTACAATCCTGTCACGTGTGCTCTGACAGGCCTGGCTCTCCCTTTTTGCTCTTTGTTGCTACTTTAGTATTCCTTCAAGAAATAGTTCTGTTTCTACATTTCTTGATGGTTCAACTATTCAACTTCTATTTTCTCTAAAATTTGATTAAAATAGGGAAGACTCATATGAGTATGTATACCTGTGTGGATGTGCATGTGTGGATTTAACTTTTGTTTGCTTTTTAAACATTTGAGCTTGGAGCTGAGTATTTTCTATTAAAAACCTGTTGCTCCTATAGACGTGAATGCTTCAAGCCTGACTGGAAGATTTTCTGATGACAATGTATGGACTGGCCTCCTGCACTGAGCCTTTAGCAGAATGATTTCAAGATTGCTTTCATTTGTTGCCTGTTGAGAAAAGCCATAGGGAAATGTCAAAGTAATACTCAATGCCATGTTAGACTACTTTTAAGCAAAGGGTAATTTTTAAATTTTTTATTGTTTGTACAGTTGCCAGTGTGTGTTTTTCTTTCTGTCTTTAATCATGTAGTTTTCTTTCTTTCTCCTGTGCCGTGGCCCTTTGATTCTAAATCTTTTCTTGCTCTGTGATTTGGATGGAATGGGTTGCTTCTCTCTTAGCGTTCTCTCATCAGATTTTCCTTAAGCCTTGGGATCTTCCCTTATTTCCTTTGTCCAAATACATGAATCAGAATGGGAGTGTTTCTATGGGAGGGAAGGGAGAAGAGAGGAGAATAAGCAGGAAAAAAAAAGTCTGCTTTCAGAAAAGATGCTGGTTTTTAAGGGGTTGGACCTGAGGGCAAGTGTTGAAAGTCTAGCAAACTTGAGAATCTTCCCTTCCCTTCCCCCAGCTCAAACCCCTAACATGGGGGATGTTCAGTATTGACTGTCATGTTATCCACTGGAGAATTTTACTAATAAAATTATATCTCTGCTCTTCTCAGGGTAAGTTTACATGTTGCCACAATGTCGTATTTTATTCTGATTTTATTATTAAACTGTCTGAGCAATTCATCTGAAATTGAGTCATCACAATTGAAAGCTAAAAGTTTTAATGGAAGGTTGTGAAATTTTTATACAAAATGGATTTCCCCCATGACAGATTGTTATTAACTTGGAATGCCCAGTGACAAATCAGGTAGGGTAATAATAGTACACAATTTAACAGCATTTATGGTTATCATGTGTACTGCTTTATTATCATCTCTTTATTGTATTCATAATGTAGAAATAATATAGAAGCGATGTATGGTTCATCAAGTGATGACCAGTGGCATATTGCATCTTGTTTAGAGGGAGTCGGTCCTCTCGCCTTGTTGGGAATATAGAGTTTAACAAGACACTTGCCATCATTTCCTTAACAGGGATAATAAACAGAACAATTCTGCATAAAAGCTCATATCAGCTTCTTTCATGCCTTTTCTTTTCAGAAGGCTGCCTAAGGGTTTAAGCAATTTACTGGTCTGACCCGCATCCTTTCTCTGCAGTCTGCGGTTCTTTTGTTTAACATTAGTATGTGGGCAAACAGCATTCTGAGCTGTGCAGAGCTTATCAGCCTGCGTTCAGTCGACCGGAACCCCATTCTATGTATCTAAGCGGGGCCACATTTAATACTTCACAGTGGGAGCATCTGCAGTTTCCAAAAATGACTTGTTTATCAGATAAACTCTGTCCTTACACTGACAGATGTGGTGGATGGTGGATCTTCAGTTTCATACTTCTCTACTCTAAGGCTCATACAGAATATAGTGTACTGGGGGACGGTGAGACCCAGAGATCAGAGTCCTGACAAGAATTGTTTATATAGCCACTCTCCAGTAGCACTCAAAATTCACTTCCTGGGTTTGGGAAATGAAGACAATTCTCATTTTCTCTTTTGGAACTGAATATGTAACTAATTCCCATGTTAGCTAAAGTATTAAGAGGAGGAGAAACATTTCCACTGTTAACATCTTATGATTTCCTTGGTAAACACTGTAAAGTGCCTTAGTGCCATGGTCTCTAAAAGCCAGGAGCCTGAGGGGGCTGACTGAAATATTGATCAGCATCTACCCAGTGTTCCCAGAGTGTTGGGAAATTAGAAGATGTGGGCTTAGGAGACTTATCTGCCATTAACCCGATAATGCTGATATAGCCTATTAATTCAAATAGGGCTTTTCTTTAAAATTTTTACTAGAATTTCATGAAGTTATTTTAAACATATTGAGGAATTATAAAACCCTGCTTCTAAAACACACAACTCCAGCTTTGAGATTTTATACAATGGGCATATAGTATTATGCAATTATTTTGAAAGCATTGCCAGCTTTGCATATGTATATATGTATATGCATATATGCAAATATTTAGTTTATTAACAAAAGGTATTATATATTCCTTTTCATAGCTGAAACTTTCCTAATACTGTATTTTTTCTCAAAAGAATTAATGAATTTTTCTTTTTGAAATGTGCTCTAAGTCCAGTTGTGCTAAATGATTTAGACCTTACCCTGACATTATAGAAATCCTAAGTGATGTTGAGGACACAACTATGGACAGTCTAGTGCCTTTCCTCTAGGACTGCTGTCACAGCACAAGTACTGATTTTAACTGATTGGGTTTAATTCTTAATGCAGTTCACATTGCTTGTGGTACACTTATAATTTAGCACATATGTTACGTTTTTGCTCCTACCTATAATTACTCTTCATACTAAAGCATTTTCCCTCTAATTATTTCACTAGTGGTACCCCCCTTCACCTCTCAGCTCTCTGCTAATTAAATACCTTTAAACATGTCTTTGTTATTAATTGTGAAGTGTTGCCATGACCATTTGATAAGATAATTATTTGGAAAACCAATTTTAAATTAATAATTCAAACTTCAGTATTTTCATACATAAATAAAGGCAATATAGTAGAGCAAAACAATAATACCATGAGCTAATCTTTGAAGCCTACCTGGTCAAAACAAAGTACAATGTTACTCCTAACAAAAGTATAATTATAACATACAAATCAATACAATTCTAGGAAACATATGATGTGTTTTTGAATTGCCTCCATATTTGCCTATAGGGCTTAATGCCTTTTTTGTGTATAGTTAAATACATCCATGCACTGCCTTCATACAAGCAAGCTTATCAGAGAAGCAGCCATTAAGAAATATATTCAATATCAGACTAGAAGACATTTGTGTGCCTTCCCTACTCACTACTGTGTGCTAGCCAACTGTTCATGCAGAAATTGTAACTGTTAATGAGGGTTAAAAGGAAATTTTAAATTAGGTGTCATCTTTTGAACAAGGTACCTCCACTGATATATGCTAGTATTTATTTTCTATCTTAGCTGTTTCTCTGAACATAACTCACCACTTAAAAAAATAGAAAATAATTATTATTACAATATTTTTCAAAGAAACTACACATACACACACACCCTTTTCGGGCCCTGCACGTTTCCTGGGTCTAACATTTCTGATTGTACACTGTTTTTCCTAACACTAAATCCCGTGTGTCATATGCCTTGCATGGCTGCAGACTTTGGCCTTTTCACCTGCTGTTTTGGTTGGCTTTAGAAGCAAAGCAAAGAATATGAAAAAGAGAAAGGGGGAGGGAGGGAAGTTTGGAAGACTGAAGCTAAAAAAATGGCAAATGTTTTTAGCGCCTTCATCTAGACATGTGTCCCCTCACTCTGTGACATGGCTGCTCCAATGTTGCCATGGTGAGGATTTCTAATCATCCCTACACATGACAGGCTCCTATTTGTCTGCACTCCCTTGGGTGTAAATTTCTAGGCTTAAAAAAAAATCCATGTGAGCGTATCATCCGCCGTGCAGATGTTTCACTGCTTTAGAATATCAGGCAGCTGCTTGTGCCACCGTAGACAGCTAATTGGAGACTGCATCGTAGGAACAGAGGCGTAATTATGGCATAAATACACATCCTCTGGTGCATCATTGTATCTCTATTAACAGAAAATTTTAAACAGTGCTCAGAGTGTAATTAGTGTAGTTGATAAAGTTGTAAAACATGTAAATAAGGGAAATAGCAGGTACGTGGCCAATCCACTATCCAGCACTAGGGGATGCAGATTATTGCCTATTTAGAAATAATTAGCAAAGCTGCATTAGCAGAGCTTGTGTCCAACAGAAGCAAGGCAAACATTTATTCTGGTAACAGCTCTTTCTGTGCTAGCCATGAAAATCTACTAATATTGGTAATTTAGCCCTCATTACCAGAGGATAAAGCATGAAAAGAGCTCAGACATGAAATATGACAAGTAATATTAATTTTTATTCCAGAGGAAAGGATGCTTCCTTGGGTTGCATGCTGATTTCTCGGCAGGGTCTCAGCAGTGCGTGCGGAGGAGGCAGTGGGTAGCTGGTAGTTGAGAATTCAGGATACGAGGCAGACTCCCTGCTGGAGGTATACCCTGGGGTGGCTATGACAGTGGCTGATGAGGCATGCCACTGTTAGTGCCCAGCCAAACCTCAGGTCACAGTTCAAAACAAGCACTCAGCCATTAAACTTCAGTCCTTATGGGCCTGTGAGGGCTTACGTCCTCATTCCTGCTCTTTTCCACCCTCCCAGCCCCTTCTCTCTTTCCTCTCCGACATGTCTTTTTTCTCCCCTGGAATGATTTTGCAGAGCTATACAGGCAATCAGATTGATTTTTGCGCTTGCACCGCCCTTTGCAACGTGCTCCTGATAATGAGCTGCTGTTGTTGAAGAGGAGAGTGAGGGAGGGGCTAGTTTCAGCTGCGCCTGAACTACATTTTGAGCCCTGGATGAGAAATGATCCTTTGGCTCATACACATTGAAGACTGTGTCACTGAAGAATATCACCCTGTGACCAGGAATCATGAATGGCAAAAAATTGGAGCTTGTTTTACAAATATGCTTCCTAATGAAAAGAAATTCAGAAAGCTAGTTTCAGAAACCTCAATTCATTTTTCAGACAGTGGGATAAAAAGGGAGAATGTTTGGGGAAGAGCCACCTTTTTTGCATTAATCTTTGCTGGTAGCATGTTCTTTGTTTTACTCTTGAAGCATGAAAAAACGGAAAAAAAATGGCAGACCTAAAAATCAAGCCTGTGAAACTGTGTTTTGTGGCATTCATATCTTTACCATGATCTCCTTATTTCCTTACACGCAGGTGTGGCTTCTTTTTATGTGTTTTGGGGCACACAACACTTGAAGGGCCAAATTTCTTGAATTTTAAATTGAACTGCTAAGAAAAAGTTAGCCAATAACAAACTCAATTTCCACTCAGACTGAGTTTCACAGTATGTTCAGAACGCCATGCAAACACTACAATCTTAAAAAGGAAGAAAGAAAGAAAGAAAAAAAAACAGTTTGGATGTTTTGGAATTTTTAAAAAGTGAAAATGTTTCTTTCACAAACATGTTGAAGTAAAGAGATGGTTCCCCTTCTTTTTCAAATATAAATATTGATAATTCGAATTCTAGCTTGTCATATGATAGACAATGAAAGTTGTCTCTTTTCCAGGGCACACTGAAAGTGAAGGTGGTGTTTGCTACAGTCAATGACATCTTTATATTCCTTCTTTCTATTTCAACTAAGAAATACCTTTACTGTTGTAGGGCATGTAAAAAGTGACTAAGACCAGAGTTAACCATGCGTTTTCAAACACCCAAGCCCTGTGAATACTGATCAGTATGTGTAGGGCACAGTAACACGCAAAATGCAAAGGTTCACACAGGCATACATATGTGCCATACCCAGGAATACCCAGTACCCACAAATACACACTGTTACTGCAAATAGACTGAGCTGTGAGGAGCAGTTTTTCCTTTTTCCTTTTCCACTTCTGAACCCAAAGCAACAAACTTGATGAGGTGTTTGGCTCATGTCCCTACCTCCTATGAGTTAAAAATTAGCACTGGAATTGGAATCAGATGAACTGAATCAAACTGGTTAAAAAGTTACCTTGGGGAAAGTGACTTCCTTGGCCTTAGTTTCCTCAGTTGTGAAATAGAAAATATCTCCTTTGTCTTCTTCACAGGGTTATTATTAATATAAGAACCTAATGACATAATACCTATAAAGGTGCTCTGCAGAGTGTAAATGTGACATAAATTACTCTTTATGTGATTTATCCCATTAGCATTTACAGTATTTACTCACTAAACAATGTTATTACTGTATCAGCCCCCCCACCCTGCCATGGCACTGGGACATTTGCCCACATTTTAACAGAGCACAAATAAGCTTGAATAACATCATAAAATTAATCTCTAATTGTGTCTGTACAGTGCCAAAACTGCTGATTCATAAATGAAATTGCAGTCAAACAACCAGATGTTTCTTCCACAGGATGCCAAACTGCCACTTTAACTGATTTTTATCCAAGAAACTTACTATGTGTGTGGGGATTGTATAAACACTGAATTAATCATTTTCATTGCATATCCATGTAAATAATCTCATGTAGATCCCACATACCTAGCTAAGTGCACAGTTCCTCAGTTATGGCAGATACAGCATTCACATTCTGCAAAGTGAGGAGCCTTCGGGGAGACTCTCTTTGAGGGCAGTTATGCCCAAGTCGCAGAGTTTTCCCAAGGGACCAGCCAGAGGAAGCCTCAGCTGAGTAGCCCTGTGAAGAGAAATCCTGTGTCAGGCAAAGCTCTGATTTGAATGAACACAGTTGTCTTAACCTCTAGTTTCCTAATTTCCTCCATTGGTGTCTAGTGTTTGACAAGCCGTTTCTGTTTGGAGACGTTAAGCTGCTCCTCTCTACTCCAGCACCATGCCCACAGCCTTCACTCAGTTGGCCCTGGAACAACTATTTCCAAGATCTATGCAAGGGAAAGAGAGACTGAAAGGGAACATGAAGCAAAATGATCCCTTAATTCAAGTGAATCATTGTTACCTTCCTTCACATATCCCTTCTCTCCTCCTTCATTGTTCTCCTTTCAAAAGAGAAGTAATATGTTCCAAATCGGACCACAAAGAGGATCTTCAGAATCAAGTTAAATTGGAGCGCAAGGATTGGGGCTGATGGGAATATGGATTTTCAAGGTGCCAAGTCTGATCTAATTTATGTTCATTTCCTGATTTCCAGCCTTTGGGCATTTATTGAAATAGGGTTTCATTGTAGAGTTCTTATATAACATGTATCCCCATAGATGTTGTTTTAAATTTAATCCAGAACATATAACTTTATATATTTTGTTCTGTGAAAAACTGTATATGTGTACAAGTGGTGAATTCCATGTGCCAAGTATTTAGACTAGTGTTATAATTTCTCTGGTGCTTCCCTAAGCAGCTTTCTCTAAAGGGGCTTGTAACTCATAATCACAGGGGCTGTTTGTGAATATATTTCTCTGGGTCAGAAATTTTGCCAGCGCTGACAGGCACCCTGGACAGCTTTTCAGAAATCTCCTGGTTATTACTCATCCATTAGAAAGGAAAAAAATGATATTTTGCGTCAGTAGTTGTTTTTCTCTCTCTTTTTTCTTCTAAATTACAGAAATAAAGTGCCCATTGTAAATCGTTGATGCTGGCGGACAATATTGCATGCAGATCAGGCGGACAGCTCATTGGATGAACATGGTATGGGGGTGGGGGAGGCCTTTTGAATCAGTAGACACTAGAGGGATTCTGAAATGATTTTAGTCAGGTCAAAAGTAGCTAGTTAGTGGGCAGGAAAGCTAGCCACTCATCCTTAAGGGTGCCAAAAGGTTAACCCATTTACTTCAGGAGTTTCTTACTGAGTTGTTTTACTCTTAATAATAATAAAAGGTGCTATTCTTCTTATTCTACTTGCATTTTTCTGTAATCTAGGTTATGGGTAAATATATCTTGAAAAGACAATAGTTACAATTGTTGATGGCCTAAATGAGAATTTTTTTAAAAAATTCTTTCAACCATAAAAGTAGAATTTAGGATACCTAGGATTGAGAATGGAGAAGGCAGTGGCAACCCACTCCTGTACTCTTGCCTGGAAAATCCCATGGATGGAGGAGCCTGGTGGGCTGTGTAGTCCATGGAGTCGCTAAGAGTCTGACACAACTGAGTGACTTCACTTTCAATTTTGAGAAATAGCATTTTTCAAGAGTTTCAAAGTTCTAGTGTATAATTAAACCTCTTGAGGTACAGGGATTTGATTGTTCTGGACACATTCCGGTTGGTGACAGTGAAAATTGAATTATTCAACACTAAGCAAAGAGATATTGACCACAGAAATAGGACTTGATCGTGGCACAGGCAAAGCTCTATTCAGAATTTGTTATTGCAGATTTTATTGAGCATTTATTTTGTGCCTAGCACTATTCAAAGCTTGCAAGTAATGAATTGCTGAAATAAGCTGCTCAGATAACCAGAACTCACAGTGGCACATCATTCCAGTCAGTTCAGATGTCCAAGTGAACAGTTTGCTGTCTGAAACTATATGTCCCCTGGATTGTCTTGAATGAGCTGAGACCTGGCCACCAACAGCATATTCTGTGTTCTTCTCTGCTTGTTGCTGTTTTAAAAGGAGCTACTGTTTCCCAGCAAAATCACTGTACTCTTTTCAACACCCATTTGTGAGCTGATTCTTTTTTACTTTAATGAATGCCTTCAGGAAGCTAGAAACATAAGGAAAATCTTTGTGAGTTGTCTTTCAAAAGGGTAAGAGAGGCTATCATTAGGTTACCCTTTTTGTGAAAAATCCAATTATTCCATCATTCCTTTTGGTAATCCCTTTGGGGATGGGAATTATTTTTATTTTTCTATTTCTACTTCAATAGAAAGATGGTGGTATGTGTGAAGCATCAGACTTGAGAATTGAAATAAGTGGGAACTAAAAGTGAAAAGTGTGAGTCTCTCAGCTGTGTCCGACTCTTTGCGACTTCATGGACTGTAGCCCACCAGGCTCTTTTGCCCATGGGTTTCGCTAGGCAAGAATACTGGAGTGGGTTGCATTTCCTTCTCCAGGGGATCCTCCCAACCCAGTGATCAAACCAAGGTCTACTGCAATGCAGGCAGATTCTTTACCATTTGAGCCACCCAGGGAAGTCCAAGAACTAAAAGTTTTGCTATAAATGTAAAATGCAAGATTTTAGTGCATGGCACAATACCAGCTTGGTTCTAAGTCGAAAATAGAGAATAAAAGATAAGGATGAGTAGAAATTGTAGATGATTATTTTGGCAATAAAAGAGAAGAGAGAGAGGAAAGAAAAATGAGAAGTGGCTAGGTAACCAAGATCCTTGATTCATGAATGCTTGTTTAGCATCTTGTTTATATTTTCATTTTTTCTTTATTCACAACATAAATATTTTCTTTCTTCTTCCTGTTTTGCTTACTTGCTTTTTGTATATTTTTTCTCTAGATTAGAACAGGTAGAGGACAAATAATTTTCTTCTTATATCACTGGCCTATTAAAACAAAAGAGATAACAGGAAATAAAAACTTTAAAAAGTAAGACATGCTCTGTTAAAAGAATGTGGAAGATAACATCCTCTTAAGTAGTTAATCATCTAAATATGTATATGAGGCTGACAATAATGTCCGGTTTTATATTTAAACCTGTAGATGAGAGCTTCCACTTTGCATGGATATATAATAATTTCAAGGATGCTATCACTTTTGAAAACATTCTAGAATATCTTATTTTAAATTTTTTAATAAAGTTAGTTTATTTCAAAAGTCACATGCGAATATCAGCCTGTTTCTTGTTCAGATATATTTTACCAGCTCTTTTGTTATTATTTCATTCATTTTGCTTATTTTAAATATTGTCTATATCCCACATCAAAGTATGAACTTGAAATAATAACTCCAACATGGAAAAAAACAGGTCCCTCAGTGAAAGCGTTTCTATCTACATTTCTGAACCTCATGCTTTAATTTGTATAATTTATTCTAAAATACTATGTTTATCCCCATTATAATACAAAGTACGAAACAGAGAGGGAAAACGTGTATATATGAAGTTTAAATAATTTCTATTAAACTGAGGATTATAAGGTAACATTTTTTAGTTAAGAGAATAAAATTTTAAACCAGAGTAAAATTAATGTTTAATTATTCCTGAATACATTAACTAGAATTAGATCCTTATCTGCAAAGTATGCATAAATGCTTCTCTCAGCTGGTGGGAGTGGTTTGCTGACCAGTGTTTATGTTTCTTATGCTAAAGTTGTTATTAGAGGGTTCTAGATTTCAGAAAATGGATATATAACTAAATTTCAGTGAACTTGTTGGCTGAAGAAGAGTATTAACCACATAGGATTTACTCTTGGGCTTCGAGTAGTACCTGGCACAAAATAAATGTTCAATAAATCTGCAAAATAGAAATTTTCATCAGAGCTTTGCCTGTACGTCATCAGTTTTCATCATTTGAAAAGTATGCAAGCTGGGACATGATTTACCTTTGCATACCAGAACTAAATTACTTTTTAATTTCCATACTGAACCCATTGTTGTATTTGGACTGTGGATGCATATTATTTACTTAGAATGTATTGTAAAATATATCTACAACATCCTTGGAATTGTTTAATTTTCCATAAGTTTGGGGCTCTGCAATGTGGCAAAGTTTGGTTCCTTATCAGTTAACATTAACACAAATTGAGTCACTTGTTATTTTCAATGAGACTCTTCATAGGCATTTATATATCAGTTTCAAAATATATTAGTAATGGTATACATACATTTTTTTTGCATCGTGTCTTTTTGCATTAATAGCTTGGTTAAGTCCCACTTTATGCTTTGGATCAAGGTCATTTATTTCTTTGTTTTCTCTCTGATCTCCTACTTAGGGATGAGCAGAATATTTGCTTCTTCAGAATGTATGAGTATAGAAACAAATATGGAGGCCTGTGGGCAGTAAGATTCAGTTTTCATCTGTTTGTTCTGAGTATATCCCAGTAGCACAAGGAAGGTGTGCTTTCGCACCCTGATGCATAAATCACCCACTGATTTCAAAAGGATCCTAAAAGGGCATAAAGAGATGAAAATCTGATGCTAATCTTAGAAACTAGAATCGAATTTCCTCTTCCAGTGGGTTTTCATCATCTAGTTTTATTCTTATCGTTTTAAAAATATTTCTGTCTCTATCCACCAGAAGTAGAAGTTATCACAAACTGTCCCTGTGAAAGAGAGAAAGGGAAGAAAAAGTTTGTTTTAAAATTCTAGACTAATAGCTTTTACCTAACAATTTCTAAAAACAAGCTTGAAAAGAAAATGCTTCCTTTAAATTAGCTGCCACTGTGCAAGTTAAATTAATTCAATAAGTAATCTGATCATGGCTTGCTATATCATGTAGCTAATTAATATATTATGATTTGAAGAATTCTCTTTATATTAAATGTATATATAATACGCATTTTATGGCTGATTTTGCAAAGCAATTTTTAACCAGCAATAGTTGCTTTGTGACAACTCAAAGTTAAATTTGGAAAGTAAACTTTAAAAATATTACTTATGTATGCCAACTTTTATCAATATAAGCTGAGCCATTTAAAAGTAGTAGTTTATTTCCCTGGAGAAGGCAATGGCACCCCACTCCAGTACTCTTGCCTGGAAAATCCCATGGACGGAGGAGCCTGGTGGGCTGCAGTCTATGGGGTCGCTAGGAGTCGAACACGACTGAGCGACTTCACTTTCACTTTTCACTTTCATGCATTGGAGAAGGAAATGGCAACCCACTCCAGTGTTCTTGCCTGGAGAATCCCAGGGACGGAGGGGCCTGGTGGGCTGTCGTCTATGGGGTCGCACAGAGTCGGACACGACTGAAGTGACTTAGCAGTAGCAGTAGCAGCAGTTTATTTCCCTTTTAAATTCGTGCATTATAGCTTTAAATTACATTTCATTTTACTAGATGTTAACAGTGCAAGTTTGTGATTCCATTTTAATATTATCATCTGAAAATTTAGATGGTAATGAAAATCAACCTTCATGATTAGTCCCCAGAAATGAGTAAATGTGCTAGTTATTGTGTTCTAAACAAAAAAATATATTAATGCTGCTATTTAAAAAAAAGGCATTTAAAGATCTAGGTTTAGAGTATCTCATTAATCCTTCAGTGTCTTAGTCAAAACTTGTCTCAGATTTCATAAACACTCATTGTTCCTAACTTTGTAGAAAATGTTTGTAGAAAAAATCACCTTGAACCATTTCAATTCATATGATTTTAAACCACTTGCACTAACATAGTTATACATATATGTATAAATTTCAGGTGATGAAATTATCATATACAGTATTTTTTATGAACAAAAACAAATTATTTTGTAAATACTCTTTTAAATATTATTAATACATATTCAAAAGATAAACATATTCCACATTCATATTATTTAGGTATTATTAGAAAGCACACCTACCAGAAGTCTCTATCTTGGAAGGGAACATACTGTGACAAATAGCTTGGGAAAACTTTGCAAAAAAAATCAAGTGCTTTCAAAATATCAGCTATTATTAGTCTTGCTTTTCTGAGTGAAGAAACTGGGTCTTGGAGGTTTGAAGCACCCTGGCCAGGTTCACAGAGCAGGTGAGAGATGCAGTGGTGTGATCCTGTATTGGGCTGCCCTTGTATTTCAGCTGGTAGAGCATCCCACCTGCAACGCAAAGAAGCCCCTGGTTCAATTCCTGCGTCAGGAAGATCCCCTGGAGAAGGGCATGGCTACCCACTCCAGTAGTCCTGGGCTTTCCTGGTGGCTCAGGTGGTTAAGAATCCACCTGCAATGCAGGAGACATTGGTTTGATCCCTAGGTTGGGAAGAGCCCCTGGAGGAGGGCATGGCAGCCCACTCCAGTATTCGTGCCTGGAGAATCCCCATGGAAAGAGGCTGCCATCCATGGGGTTTCCAAGAGTTGGACATGACTGAGTGACTAAGCACACACACAATCCTGTATTAGACTGCTTCCCGGCTTTTGGGGGTGAAGCGAAGTGATTTACAAAGCCTCCTTTTTAATACAATACAGTACAATAGAGATGGAGGGAGAATAAAGGTAAGCCTCACTGATTCTAAAAATTTGGGGGTTTTGTTTTTGCATGGTAGCAATCTACATACTGCAAGGAGATCCAACCAGTCCATTCTGACGGAGATCAGCCCTAGGATTTCTTTGGAAGGAATGATGCTAAAGCTGAAACTCCAATACTTTGGCCACCTCATGCGAAGAGTTGACTCATTGGGATGATTTGGGAGAATGACATTCTAACATGTATACTATCATGTGAATTGAATCGCCAGTCTATGTCTGACGCAGGATGCAGCATGCTTGGGGCTGGTGCATGGGGATGACCCAGAAAGATGTTATGGGGAGGGAGGTGGGAGGGGGGTTCATGTTTGGGAATGCATGTAAGAATTAAAGATTTTAAAATTTAAAAAATAAAAAACTAAAAACATAAATAAATAAATAAATAAAAATTAAAAAAAATAAAAATAAAAAAGGAAAAGACTCATGCTGGGAGGGATTTGGGGCAGTAGGAGAAGAGGACGACAGAGGATAAGATGGCTGCATGGCATCACTGACTCGATGGACGTGAGTCTGAGTGAACTCCAGGAGTTGGTGATGGACAGGGAGGCCTGGCGTGCTGCAATTCATGGGGTCGCAAAGAGCCAGACACGACTGAGTGACTGAACTGAACTGAATCTACATAACAGAGAGATCATGAAGGTCCAAACTAGGATAGAAGTAATGGAAATTTAAAATTATATTTGGATGGTAGAAAATTATATTTGGATGGTAGGCCAAAATCAGGAGTGCTTGCCAACTGATTGAACAGAAGTTGAAGAGAGAGATGCATGTAATGGGATAGAAGAGAACTGACTAAACAGAACAGGTTTTACTCTTAAAAAAGATCAACACAAAAAGAAATTAAATTATTTGAGTAGCCTACCACAATGTTTTAACACTTTTTTACTAAAGGAAACTTCTGTTACCTACCATGCTTCTAATTTGTTAAAGAAAAGAAAAAAGAAATTTATTTTCTGCTTTGCTGCTGCTGCTGCTAAGTCGCTCCAGTCGTGCCCAACTCTGTGCGACCCCATAGATGGCAGCCCACCAGGCTTCCCCCTGTCCCTGGGATTCCCCAGGCAAGAACATTGGAGTGGGTTGCCATTTCCTTCTCCAATGCATGAAAGTGAAAAGTGAAAGTGAAGTCGCTCAGTTGTGTCCGACTCTTAGCAACCCCATGGACTGCAGCCCACCAGGCTCCTCCATCCATGGATTTTCCAGGCAAGAGTACTGCAGTGGGGTGCCATTGCCTTGATTATTCCAGAAAATTTAGTTCTTCAAGCTCAATTTTCTTATATTTTATTTTCATATGGGTTTCAAATATTTTTCTCTCTCTTACAGTGACAAGTCCCTGGTTAGATTTAGTCAAATTACATATTCAAATACTCCAAGTGCCTCTGATATAAATAGTCTGGCATTTGGGGGGCAAATTTCCTAAATAATTTTATAAACTATATCCAGATTGACATATTATAATTTTTTCTGCCCTCTTTCTTCACGGGTGTATAAAAATAGGCATTTTTACCTAGAAAAACTTAATGTATTTCACTATATCTTTCAATATTAACATTGAAAGTGAAAGTCACTCAGTGGTATCTTTTTGACTAGACATGACTGTATAGTCAATGGGATTTTCCAGGCCAGAATACTGGAGTGGGTAGCCGTTCCCTTCTTCAGGGGATCTTCCCAACCCAGGGATCAAACCTAGGTCTCCTGCATTGCAGGCAGATTCTTTATCAGCTGCGCTACCAGGGAAGCCCCCATCATTCAATATCAAAAAATCACTCATTCAATAAATTATCAAAAGGGCTGCTTAAATAAACTGCATCCGCTCCACCACTACCTTGTTCTGCCAAATTCTATATTCCTGAGTACGAGTCACTCTGACTATGGGATTGGCATGACTGTGTGTTGGAGCATCTGTCCGTTAGGTTACCATGACTTTGAAGCAGCCACACACCTGTCTGCCTTTCTCTTAATCTGGTAGGGCCCACAGCTGCCAAGTTGTTGGTAGTATCTTTGGTTTTCATTTGGTTTTCTTTATTTAAGCCCTTGGTTCAACTTTGGCAAAAACAATCTCAGTTTCACCAGTAAGTGCACCAAGTCACTTCAGTCACGTCCAACTCTGCGATCCTATGGACTGTAGCCCGCCAGGCTCCTCTGTCCATGAGGTTCTCTAGGCAAGAACCCTGGAGTGGATTGCCATGCCCTCCTTCAGGGGATCTTCCCAATCCAGGATTGAACCTGCATCTCATATACCTCCTACAAAAGCAGGCGGGTTCTTTACCACTAGTGACACCTGGGAAGCCCCATTCACCAGCAGGTAGGGGAACTTATTTCTTTCTGCCTCTTGTTACCATTTTTCTTTCCTCTTAGGAGAAAATATAGTACCCTCTCCTGTGGTCTTTCTTGTAATATCACTGATTGTGGTCTTCTTTGGGCTTACAATAACTGCTTCTTAAGAGTGTAACAGTGAGGAATCAGTAGGAAGATATTTGGGGACATAAGAAGCTCACATTTATACCTGTTGACTAAATTAAATGTTAGAAATCAGAGAGATTAATCAATTTTAAATGGACTTTATATTTGGTAACTAAGAGAACACTGATAGCTTTTGAGAAGCGTCTCCTTTTGGGAAGTCAGATAAAGATAGAAGACAAATTTTAAACAATAAGTATCCTAGATGATGAAATTATTTCTTTCATATAGTCTGCACTTCAGTTCCTTTGGGTGGGACAGAACAAAATAGAATTTGATAAAATGAAATCTGTTCTATTTTTTTAAAACATCAACAGAAAAACAAATTACTCAACTTTTTGTATATCCTACTGTAATGTTTTTCACAATTTTTCTATTAATGAAAATCATTTTATCTACCATGCTTCTGTTTAACCTATCTATGCTATTGGTGATACAAAGATGGAGAATATTAGTCATCATTTTTCATTTGCAGAGAAAAATAATACTTCTGGTTTTCTTCATTTGTGTTTTCACCTTCTCCTCCCTTATGTTCAAGGGTCACCAGCTAGGTTTAGTCAAGAAATTTTTAAGTGTTTAAAGATAAGGAGTTCTTCATTGCACACAATGGAGACTAACTTGTCAGAAAAAAGGACTCTACAGGATAAGTATCGGGTGGCTTACAGCAGTAAATAGGAGTCAAGATGACAGTGATCCATCTCGAGATTAAATCATGCATTAGTACTTGGAGCTTTGGCACACATTGAATGGATGTATGTGGACTGAAACGCTTAGGTATTCTTTTAAGAACCTTTTGCTCCCATAGTGCCCTATCACAGCTCATACAGTCAGGGAGTTCAAAAGTCAGGTATGTACTGCCTTGTTAAGAAACAAAGAGAAATAAAACATATAAAATAAGGCAGATGTTCGTCGATGATGCATACGCTATAGATGAAATTTTTAATTCACTTGTCTCCAAGAAATGATGACTTTGACCTGATTGAAAATTACAATTGGTTTTCCTGTTTTTTCCCGTTTTTACTAATCAGTTCTGTCAAAATATTGATATATATTGCGCTAAACTAAATTTAAAATATGTAAAATAGTCAGTCTACCCCTAGAATTTAGATGGAGACTCAGAAAATCTGAAGATAAACCCAAATGATGTATTTCATTCTTAATGTTCACAAAGGGCAATCACAATTGTTATCTTTATCAAAATATTAATGTCACTTAAAAATTATCTTGCATTATTTTCACTACCTTATCTTACAAATTTTGCTCCACAAAATAAGGTTATTAAGCAAGAGGTAGCTCAATTCTAAAGCCCTTGGTTATGTAAGTCTATAGAAGAAATATACCTATTATACTAAAAACAGCTAATTACCATTGCTACTCAGTTAAGCCCGATAAACCACCCAATCCAAGTCTATCTAAAAATACATGGTGTTATTTAATTTATTATCATGTATTATATGTCTTTTTTAAGTTCTAGGACATCTAAGTACATTAGTCCAAATATACCCATTTAACCAATGTACTGAGGCTCAAAGATAGAGCACATTTTATTCTCTAGTCTGGGACATTGCCATTTTGACCCCTGTATACTGCTGTTAAACACAGGGGATTTATTTTGAAGTTTTCATTTAAGGAATTGACTTATTATTCTTTACTTGACCTTTGTCTATGGCATATTTATCATGATGCCCTATAAAACTATAATGTGTGAGAAAAGTAAGAAAAGGAAATAATATGTTTGTGATTTATAAAGGAGAAATAGATATAAATCAGACTTTTAAAAATCCATTCATAGACACCTCTCACATAATCCATTTATAATTTCAAAATCTGTCTCTAAAATTATTTTGTGTACATTCTTAAAACAATTATTAGCAAAAGCAACATGAAATGAATCATGATCTCTGATTTCTAGGGTCTATTGCCAGGTACAGTTTATATTTATATATTGTTTATTGTTGAGGGAAACAACATTATTTTTTAAAGTACAGAAAGAAATAGTTTTCAAGCTGTTCCTTTAATGAACTAGAAATAGTAACCCTGTCAAATTTAATATAAAAATAGTGTTATAAGCCTATGGCATCTATTTATTACTGGAGAACAAAAGCCTTCATCCATTTCCTTTAGAGAATGACATTTTGTAATTCGCTGCCCATTTCATTTGTTCCAAAGGCCTTCGTGGGGTGACAAATATCCCACAGAAATGGCTACTGATACTTGATAGGATAATGTGCAGCCCCTCAGGACAAGGGCAAAGGCAGCAAACTTATCATCCTTTAGTTTAGCTTAGCATGGGTCAGTAACAGCGCCAGAGGTGACAGAAGATGTTAAAGTGTGGGAAGCAGGAGCTGAAAGCTGTAGGAGGGGAGTTTTTATAGTTTATCCTTTCTTTTGCCAAGAAGCTACAGAGACAGCTTGAATCACATTGTTGATTTGGTTCACTGCACGCCACACTAACTGTTTCTGGAAAAGAAGGGGAAGAAAAATCCAACACTCACGGGTCATTCTCACCAACAGCATGTGGCATTTCAACATGTCCTATAGGAGGAGGAAATGCATATTTAATATTTTAGCTTCAAGTTCATATTTTAACAATGCATGATCCTGCTGGAAGGTCTGTGGTGAGTAATCAGTAGGACATCAGCGTTATATCAACCTGATAATTTTGCAGAGAGAAAAACATTAGCTGCATTGTCTTTCATTTGGGAATTTTCACAATATTGCTTTCTGTGTCAGAGTGGGGGAAAAAAAAACTACTAATATGACTCTCCTTAAAAATTTTAACTTACAAATGTTCCAGAAATGTAGTGCTTTGAATTTATCATTAACATGTGTCCATTAAGGACAATTGACTTGCATGAAATCTGAATATACATATTTTATTCCCAAGAAAATTAAATTGGTGTAGAATTCTCCCTCAAAATATTGTAAAAGAATGATATGCACCAGCTGGTATATTACTCCTGATTCTATTAAAAGATCATGTGAGAAAAGCCTTCTAAACACTTCCCTGTATAAAAAAAGAAGAAAGTAAAAAGGAAAACATAAGTTCTTCATTAGGCAGGTATCTCTCTCATAGCTGTCACTGCACCAAATGACACTTACGGAAACGTGATGGTTACGCTCTAATGTCTCTAATGGCGCATCTGGTAAAATGGTTCCTGTTTTCCAATATTAAGAAATCACTTTTTATGTTACATGTGATTTGAATTCATTTGTTTCAAAAATTAAGTGATTCAAGGCAAAGTTTCCCCCCAAATTCCTAAATGACTGATAGGATCTAAGAACTAAAAATAGTGACCTTGTTTCATAAGCAAGATGCCAAATCCACCTGGGTAATTAACAGCTTTGATGAGCATTTTGAACCATAATGTCCTCCATGAGAACTGTCAGAGCCTCTTTGAAACATTTATTTTTCTTCCTTAAACAGGAAAAAAAGAGCCACTTCTGAATCTTGTCTTGCTAATAGAGATAATAAGATGTGTTATCAGCAGAGAATAATGAGTATTAAATCTTAAATATACCAAAGATATTTTAATTAAGGAAAATCCTTTGCAGTTTGATTAAAAAAAAAACCACACATAAGGAATGTTTTAAAGTGTGGAGTATTTTCCAGCAGACTCCTTTTATTCCAGGCCTATCTGGAAAATTACATAATGCTGAATTGCAGGAAGATGAAGACAAACTGATGCCTACTTTGAAATAAGTATGTTAAATAGTTCACATACTTTATCTCTGAAAACCTGGTTGTGTGCTCCTAATGGCACTATTGCTGGCTTAAATTTATACAGTATTTTTTCCATTGAGTTGGAAATTGGTCCCTTTTCAGAGAGAGGTTCATGTTTATTTCCAATGCAGAAGAACTTGTTTTAGTTTTGAAGGTAAATTGAACAAGTGATTGCTTTCATATATCATGTAATTCCTTACATGTTGATGGCTGTAACTTTTCTACTTAACACATTTTATTCCTTACCATGCCTGTCACTGGTTTAAGCAATCTGCGGGTAATTGATTTCTTCTGTAAAACAGATAACATTTGCTTAAAGCTCTTCTGATAGCTTTACAGCCTCTGCATTAGGAGAAGCACTTCCGTCACCACTGGCATTCTTATAAAATATAATTATTATATATCCATCAAAGACTAAAAGAAAAAGGGAATAGGAAAAGGAAGTGCAAATATTTCCTGAATTCAGCGCCATGGCATTCATAATACAACTAGTGCTCATCAACCCACTGTTCACCTGTTTCACCACCTTGGTCAAATAATCCACCCTCCCCTTGAAATTCAGTGTTTAGTTTAAAAAAACAAACAAGCAATCTTAGTCTCTTTCAAATGATAAACTGTGTTCTAGCCATCAGGTTTTTAAAAATAGAATTATCTTTAATTTTAATAGTGACTATTTCCAGCTCTGCCTCACATTTTTACTCATAACTTCAGGAACATATGTATTAGGTTCCCTAAACAAGCAAGCTTGAATACAAATATATTCAAGTGGTCAGAATTCTCTTTTTCTGTTTTTCTTTCTCTTCCCTTATTTTTGTTTTATTTTGTTTTTTGCTATTTTGTTGTTATGCCTTTTCAAGACCCAAACCAGTAGCTATAATACTTTAAGGATCTCTTGTCTTGAGATAAAAGAGGGGATAGTTGTGGCCTGTTGTAAATGGATGATCTACATCACATGAAAGCCAACCTGACTTGGTTTTTTATTGAATAGAGTAGGTGTGTGCGTTGTGTGTGTGTATGAAAGAAGACCACCGTGGAGAAAGAAATATAATAATATTATGTTCCAGGAAAATTATTTGATGTTCTAGGGAACGAATAGATATGACTTGATCTTTTCTTCTTTTGTTTTTTTCTTTTTTCCCTGTAAAAATATTTACATAATAGAAAACAAGTTATTCTCCAAGTCTCAAATATCAGTTCACCTAAAAAGCTCACAGTGGCTTGAAATGTGTTTAAGAGGGTGATAGATAAGAATGGGATAGTTTACTTTCTGTTTAAGTTAGGTGCAGGATTAGTTCAGCATTTGTAATAGATATTTAGAAGATGCGGATAACAGAGCTATAAATAAACAGTCCACCAACCAAATAAATAAATGTTTTGCATTTTTCTATCATAATTAAATCCTATTGTTCTTCACTTTTAAGAGGAATTCCTGAATAAGTGAGTACAAAATTATCATTTTTTTTCAATTCTGGTTTCCTCAGTGTGTCTGCCCAGCAGTGGGATTGCTGGGTCATAAGGCAGTTCTATTTGCAGTTTTTTAAGGAAACTCCACACTGCTCTCCATAGTGGCTGTAATAGTTTGCATTCCCACCAACACTGTAAGAGGGTTTCCTTTTCTCCACATCCTCTCCAGCATTTATTGCTTGCTGACTTTTGGATCGCAGCCTTTCTGACTGGTGTGAAATGGGACCTCATTGTGGTTTTGATTTGCATTTCTCTGATAATGAGTAATGTTGAGCATCTTTTCATGTGTTTGTTAGCCATCTGTATGTCTTCTTTGGAGAAATGTCTATTTAGTTCTTTGCCCCATTTTTTGATTAGGTTGTTTATCAGCAGATGAATGGATAAGAAAGCTGTGGTACATATACACAATGGAGTATTACTCACCCATTAAAAAGAATACATTTGAATCAGTTCTAATGAGGTGGATGAAACTGGAGCCAATTATACAGAGTGAAGCAAGCCAGAAAGAAAAACACTAATATGGTATACTAACACATATATATGGAATTTAGAAAGATGGTAATGATAACCCTGTATGCGAGACAGCAAAAGAGACACAGATGTATAGAACAGTATTTTGGACTCTGGGAGAGGGAGGGGGGGTATGATTTGGGGGAATGGCATTAAAACATGTATAATATCATATAAGAAATGAATTGCCAGTCCAGGTTCGATGCAGGATGCAGGATGCTTGGGGCTGGTGCACTGGGATGACCCAGAGGCATGGTATGGGGAGGGAGGTGGGAGGGGGGGTTCAGGATTGGGAACACGTGTACACCTGTGGCAGATTCATGTCGATGTATGGCAAAACCAATACAATATTGTAAAGTAATTAGCCTCTAATTAAAATAATTTAAAATTTAAAAAAATTATCATTTTTTAATTTCTTGTATTTTTCTGTTTTCTTACGAGAATCATTTCTGCACACCTCATATATTGAGCATTGTTCTGCCTTTAGTTCATATGTTTTGCACACTGAAATTTGTGGTTATGAAATAGAAACTGTCCAAATGGGAATTCCTTAATGAATAATTCTCAGGTTTGTTTATTTCTATTTCAGTTCCTTAAGTCAAAACTAAGAGTGACATTGACTTTGCCTTGGTGTAGAAAGCTACAATTTTGGTTTCAAGTACTCAAGCTTCTTTGGCCCCCTTTCAGCACAGTTACCTATTTTGCTGTGCGTGTTCCCATAACTTCAGTCATAGTCTCTCTGCTCTCCTCCATCCTGTTATCTCACTCACAATGCCCATCACAGTTCCAGCCAGTCCCATAACTCTGTGATCACAGAGAAGCCTGTCCTGTCAGTTTGCTCCAACCTGAGCTCTCTGGAAGGCCTGCATCTTCCAGGAAGTCTTTGAGTAGTGATCAGAAGAGAGCTGACACATTCTGTCCCCATTCTTCTGGTATGTTTCACTGAAACTTTTTATAGCTCCCACCATATGTCACTGAGTTTCCTTAGATGAGTTTTTGATCATATTTTAATATCTACTTCTTTTCAGTTATTGTGTTATATGACTGACACTTATTTATTCAAGTTTGTGTCATCCGTTCTGACTTTAAACTCTTCGAAGGTAGAATCTCTGCCTGAATAGTTCTTGTCCACTGACTACTGTAACATTATATGTAAATATATAACCAATAAGTATATTTTAATTATGATGCTATTAAACATTTTCTACCTGTAAGAGAGTAACCATTCAATAGTACAATGCCATTCTTTCAAAAAGTAGAAATATTAGTAAAAGATTCAACTCAACTGATTTCAGGGTTTCAAGAAATTTGCAAGTGTTATTATCTACTTTCTTGATAGAATACATGTGTTCAGTGTGTTTCTTTGTAGAGTTCAGTTCAGTCGCTCAGTCATGTCTGACTCTTTGCAACCCCGTGAATTGCAGCACACCAGGCCTCCCTGTCCATCACCAACTCCCGGGGTTCACCCAAACTCATGTCCATCGAGTTGGTGATGCCATCCAGCCATCTTATCCTCTGTCATCCCCTTCTCCTACTGCCCCAAATCCCTCCCAGCATCAGAGTCTTTTCCAATGAGTCAACTCTTTGCATGAGGTGGCCAAAGTATTGGAGTTTCAGCTTTAGCATCAGTCCTTCCAAAGAACACCCAGGACTGATCTCCGTCAGAATGGACTGGTTGGATCTCCTTGCAGTCCAAGTGACTCTCAAGAGTCTTCTCCAACACCATAGTTCAAAAGTATCAATTCTTCAGCACTCAGCTTGTAGAATTACCTTCTCTGAATTACATATGACACTAGACTATTAAGATAATGGGGGGAAATCTATTTTCAAAGTTTTGTCTTAACAATTGAAAGGTTGTATCTTAACAATTGCCATCACCTAAATTTAGTGCCATTTCTAAAACTATTTAAACTCTTACTGAGGATCTGTGGCATATATTTGGACTGAATATTTGGGGGAACTATATCTCAGTTTTTTACACTGATGTGTAAAGGAATTCCAGGCCCATCCCCAAGTCAAGAGATGTTTTTTTACAAAAATGTTGTAGAAAAGTTGGTTCTTCAGATCCCTAGTTCTAACAATCATTATGATTAACCTGTCTTTAATATAAAAGCAATACCTTAAATTTAGGTTTACTTTTTTAAGACTAAGAGAAATATAATTCAGAAGTGTATAATCATATATTATTAATACTTTGGAAAAAATCAAAGGAAAAAGCATTGACATTTGGACTGACTTGTGAGGTAACCCAATATGACAGAAAGGAGAATTCTTATTAGGGATTTATTCTTGAAAGTGCTGCTAAGACCAAGTATAATATTAAATATCTTTCTCAACCTCCTACGTGGGAAATTCCAAGTGACTTATGAGTCGAAGTCTTTTGATCTTTGGGTGTCTGAGTGAAGTGATCTCCCTTCTAGCTAAAGATAATGTTAAGGTATTAATACTCTTATTTTAACTGAAATTTATTTATTCTATGTGATAGTGTTACAGAGGTCCCTAAATACTTTTTAATCTGAAAAGATTAAAAATTCTATAAACTTAAAGATAGCACTTAAAAATATCTACATTTGTCTGTCAATTACTATTTCAAGTATAAGTCTTTAGGGTCCTTCTAAACATGTACACCTACGCAAGATACATGTTCCAAGAATGTGAAATGATGCCAGTTTTAGGCATCAGATGTAATGTACTGTGGTACAAGGCTGAGTCCCTTAATTTCTCCCAGGCCATCAGCACAGCTCATATGAGCACTATACTAGCAGTTGTGCAACTACAGCAGTTTAGCTGATGCATCTGAGAACTGTCCACATCCTTAGTTCTAGCTCTCAGTCACTAGGTCTGCACTGCAACTTAACCTGTGCCCAGGGGGGTTACCAGGCCAAGCGCTTTGCCTTGTGGCAGTCAGAGAGGAGGAATTCAACATGGGAGAGAAGACCAGAGCTGGGTCAGGGCCAAGTGCCAACAGGGTCTCAGTGATTTTGAAGCCAGAATAATCTTCACAGTTCATCAGAGTGTGTCAGTCAGAACGTGTTAGCTTATCTCATCCCATTCTTGTCTTCTTTTTTGTCTTTTTCCTTATTTCTTTTCCTTTCAAAATGAGACATATCACTCTTTTAAATTATGTTTCTCATGTCTTATACCAGTGCCTGAAACACAGTAAGCACTCAATAAACATTTATTGTGTGAATGAAGACATGTGTGTAAGTCTTAAGAGCTTAGACATTACTTCAGCTATAGATAAACACAGACATTCATGACTATTAAAATCCAATAGGAATGATCTCAATTTCCATATAAAGTCACAACTTTATTTGGAGACTTTTTGGAAATATAGCAATATCAGAGAGAACCAAATCCAGGTTTCTTTTATATTTTATCTATTTTATTACAATTCTTTAATGTGGACTAAAAAAAAACAAAGCATTTGACATTGTTCAAATAAATCTGAGTCACTCTAGTCTGGTCAAAATATTCCAGTGTGCTAGTTTTCCTTCCGGAAAAGGCAAAACTTAGAAATAAAGAATAAGCTACAGAGAATGATAGACCCTGAAAAACTGAAAATGTGTTTTCAAAATTCACTCTTGGAGGAATTATGGATCATCGTGTAGAGGGATCCTGACAAAGGCAGGGAACTGGGGATTCATGGAGGGCAATTAAGTGGCTGGAGCAGAAGAGAGCTTTGCCGTTCCCAGGACAATGTGTGCTCCATATTCTCTCCCCAAGGCCTTGCCAAGTTTCTGTTATTCAAGGCTCTTAAACTGCTATATTCCAAGAAAGCTTTGATTATCTTCAAGTGTCAGCCACAATTATAGGAGTTAGTATGTCTGCATTCTTGTATGGCACCAGGCAAGATCTCTGAGCCGGAAAATATATAGGCCAGTGCCAGAGGGCTGGAGAAGGCAATGGCACCCCACTCCAGTACTCTGGCCTGGAGAATCTCATGGATGGAGGAGCCTGGTAGGCTGTAGTCCATGGGGTCGCTAGGAGTCGGACACGACTGAGTGACTTCCCTTTCACTTTTCACTTTCATGCATTGGAGAAGGAAATGGCAACCCACTCCAGTGTTCTTGCCTGGAGAATCCCAGGGACGGGGGAGCCTGGTGGGCTCGCACAGAGTCGGACACAACTGAAGTGACTTAGCAGCAGCAGCAGCAGCAGCAGGGCCAGAGGGCAGATTTTTATATTAGGCAAGTTTGCAAAATACTTATTTTCCATTCTCTTTTTTTTTTAAGAAAGAGCAAAACACACATTTATGCACAAGAACCTCAAATTTCCTATATTTTTATATAGCGGTGTTCATATGGAACATGACTACTTAAAACTGTCAGAGTAAGTAATCGTTCCAAAGAAGCTCAAGCAGTAATGGCCCAAATATGATTTTGATTTATAAAAATATTCTTATAAAAGAAGAAATGTTTTGCTAATGATGTGGCTGGAGAAAAATAAATGAGCAGTAGTGCTCCTACATTTGTTTTCAGGTTTATTAGCTATTAGGTGACTTCATAGCACTAAATAAGACTGAAGACAGATTGCTTAATGAGTTCAGTCAGGTATTGATAAGCCACTAAACTCCAACCATTATTTATTACTGTTTATTATTCTTTCATCCAAATAACAAAAAAAAGATTCTGTTTTATATTGCTAACAGGTATCTGAGAATTTCAGTCTTAAAATGAGATATTCTAAGGTAAATTTTCTTATAGGCTGTAAAGTTTGGCATGTTTCTTCTTGGATAAATCCTTCATGCTTTAACTTAACTTGGAAGGCTCTGACTATTAAAGTGTTAAGATATTTGGCTCGTAGGAAACAATTTGCTGCAATACATAGAGTTATCAAGTATCCCAAGAAAGGCAGTCTTGCTTTGTGTATGTCTCCTGGCAAAGGCGTAGGAGACATAGAGGGATATAGTAAAAGAAAGTGGAGATGCTTGGGAAATGCTCAGGTAAAATTGTACAAATATTCCCACACCTCTGGAAGAATATCACATCAGCTACCTCTAAAATCCATTTCTGGTGGTGAAGAGAATAATCTAGTATACCCCTGAGCAGATTTCATCTGCCTCTATTAACTTGTTAATGAGATAGTAAAGGAGTACAAGAAGTGAGGAATAGAAGCATGTAGCATAGTTCTAAACTCAACCTGAAATGCAGTATGAAGCCCAGTCAGATCCAGCCTAAATCTTGACCTCCAGCCATCCTGAAGATTGGCGAGCATGGAAAAATGATTTTTATTTTAGGACACTGAAGAGTATACGAGTGGTTCATTATATAGCACTATTATGGAAATAACCAGATGAAATACTTGCTAACGGTAATCTTGACTAGGATTGATTAAGCACAGTTCATCCAGTAGGCTTTGCTGATTTCACTACTACATAAAAAGGACAAACATATCCTGACTAAGTCACAGAAAATTCTAAAACAACTCTGCACCTGTATATAAAGAATTAGTCATTAAGACATAATTAGAATATATTGAAATCTGGCTCCGGGAATAATATAAAGACTAATAAAGAACTAAACTATGAATTTAGTAATTTTACTTTTGTGAAAGCACTATTTTCAGCTTCCCTGTCTTCTAAAATTCTATGAATTTTTAAGGTTAAAATGTTTTCTCTAAAGTGTTTTCTAAAGAGTTTAATCCACATTAACTTTTTTCATTTTCTAATATTCTACTGTCCTCTAATAAATTAATATACTTCCAACAAAAACTGTTATGTAAAATTTCTTGTATTTTGTAAAATGTTAAAAGAAGTGATAAGTACAAGAGTTTGACCCCTCTATAAGCATTTATATGTGGTCTTTATAAAGAGGGCACAGGTCTACAAATATATGAAAACATTATGGAAAAATATCACAACTCATATTGTAAATGCTTAAGGAATGATGGCTTTATACTTGTAGATTAAAACAGTTTCCCACTCTATACTTAAATGAGGTGATCAACCATTTAGTCTAATGCCTTGGTTAGAATCTTTAAGTTTTACATTTGTGGAGGTTAATATTCTTTCATATACCAGCCACTTAGCTTATCTGGAGTCCAGATAGTATTCAGAGAATATAACCCAGAACTTCTTGTAAAATTCTTATAAAAATCTTATGCTTTAGAATAATATTATTCACGAATGATTAAATAAAGGCTACATATTCTATCCAGTCCTCTACATTAAGTATCTACTTCCATCAAGTTAGAATAAGAAAACCGTAAACAATGAACACTGTTTTAGTTCTTTATACAACTACTTTTATTGGCTTGTGTTTATGTTTAACTTTGTGAGCAAGAGAAGCCATTTTGGGTTTTGAAGTGGAAAGTGACACAATGAAAACAGTATTTTATGACAGTAAGAAAATTTTAGACACTCCCATCATATGATTAACATCACTAGAAAGTAAAAATTTTAAGTAAGGAACAGTTTACTCAGTGAGCTATACGACACTTTATGCAGAATAATAGGTATAATTTTAGAATAGTTGAAGCACAAGGGGTATCAAAACTATAAACTACAAATCTCAACAAAAGTTAAGCACAAGAAACAAAACTACACCAAGAAATGTCATAAACAAATTGATAAAACTGATGATAGTGAGAAAATTTAAAGCCAGCTTTAGGAAAAGATTATATTACATACACAAAAACAAAGAGGGCAGTAGACTTTTAATGGGAAAAACATTAGAAGGTGGTGAGTCAAAATCTTTCAAATTATTTTAAAAAATGACAACCTGTGTCTATACTTAAAAGAAATATCTTTCAAAAGTGAAATTGAAATAAAGACTTTTGTAAGGATTCAAAATCTAAATTTCTGTAGAGCCTCAGCATGCTTACATTTTATGTAGCTCATACACTTCATAATATCACTCTCGTAACCTTAATCCTCTCCCAGTGTGTGTGTGCATGCTAAGTCACTTCAGTCATGTCCTACTCTTTGGGACCTTATGGACCATAGCCCACAAGGCAAGACTGTCCATGGGATTCTCCAGTCAAGAACACTGGTGTGAGTTCCGATCGTCCTGACTCAGGGATTGAATCTTCTCTCTTACATCTCCTTCATTTGCAGGTGGGTTCTTTTACCACTAGCACCACCTGGGAAGCTAATGGCAGAAAGTTGAAGAACTAAAGAGCCTCTTGATAAGGATGAAAAAGGAAAAAAGAAGAGAGTTAAAAAGCTGGCTTAAAAGTAAATGTTCAAGACACTAAGATCATGGCATCTAGTCCTATCACTTCATGACAAATAGATGGGGAAAAGGTAGAAACAGTGGTAGATTTTATTTTCTTGGGCTCTAAAATCACTGTGAATGGTGATTGCTACCATGAAGGTAAAAGATGCTTGCTCCTTAGAAGAAAAACTATGACAAAACTATGCAGAATATCAAAAAGCAGAGACATCACTTTGCTAACAAAGGACTGTATAGTCAAAGCTATGGTTTTTCCAGTAGTCATGTATGGATGTGAGAGTTGGACCATAAGGAAGGCTGAGTGCTGAAGAACTGATGCTTTCAAATTGCGGTGCTAAAGAAGACCCTTGAGAGTCTGTTGAACAGCATGGAGATCAAACCAGTCAATCCTAAAGGAAATTAACCTTGAATGTTCACTGGAAGAACTGATGCTGAAGCTGAAGCTCCAATACCTTGGCCACCTCATGAGAAGAGCTGACTCATTGGAAAAGACCCTGATTCTGGAAAGATAAAGGCAGGATAAGGAGGTGACAGATGGTTGGATGCATCATCGACTCAATGGACATGAGTTTGAGCAAACTGGGAGATAGTGAAGGACAGGGAAGCCTGGCGTACTGAAGTCCATGGGGCCTCAAAGAGTTATACACATGACTGAACAACAACAAAACCTAATCTAATTCATCAGCAGCTGACTTACATTATAAGAAGGAAAAGATAGTCTTTTCGGACAGTAGGAAAATTTTATGAGAAGGAAGAATTGATCCACACAAACAACTAAAGAACATCAAATGGTAACCACTATGTAAATATAAAATATTTCCCTTTTATTTAAATTTCTTTAAAATATACAACAGTTTAAACAGATAAAATTTCAATGTCATGTGAAGTTTCTAAATATGTGTAAGTAAAAAAATTAAAGTACACTGTTGTCAGATTCTTGTATAGGAAAGAGTATAACATTACTTGAGGATAGATTGTATAAGATAATGAAATGAGCCATTTATAAGGGTAACAATATGGATGATTTCAAAATTATGCAAGTTAAAGGAGTGAGACCAAAAAAAAAATACTACATAATGTATGATTCCATGTGTATCAAACTCTAGAAAGTGCAGAATAACTTTAGTGACAGCAGATAAGATGTCACTTAGGATGAGAGTTGGGGGAGGGGTTTGAAAAGAAATGAGAAAAATACAAGGGGAAATGAAGAAACTTTGGGGGAGTGATCAGTATGTTTATGTTATTTTGGTAATGTTTTCACAGATTTAAAAAGTATCAAAGCAATATTGTACTTATATATATAGCTTATTGTACAAAAATCATACCTGAATGAAACATTGAAAATTATCAGTGTTTAAAAATGCCAAATGTTTTTGAGATCTTATTTTTCAGTCTAATAAAGATAATTCCACAAGTGTAAGTTTTTTTTTAACAGTGTGACTAAAATAATTAATGTATGTCAGGAAAGCAGCTAAACTGAGTTTTAAATGCCTATCAATATTTTTTTTTAATGAAAAGAGTATTTAGGATTAAAAGGAAGTAATAATAAAATTAAAATGATGGAGTTGTTTCCTGAATATAGTTCTTTTCAAATTTCAAGTAAGAACTAATTTTCAAGTGCCCTTCTCTTCAATTTCTGAGGCAAAGAATTTGCCTTTAATGAATAGAATATCATCCATCATGAAGATGAAATTTTTTGCCTTCCAGTATTAATCTTCTCAATATCACAAATTTATTTCAAATATATTTATTTTTTGTATAGTAGTAAGAATAAACATCAAAAATTAACTTGGCCATTAAGAATTAGTGATGTAGTTCTTTTACATGCTGGTAGAGTATGTAACTGAGAAGGCGATGGCACCCTACTCCAGTACTCTTGCCTGGAAAGTCTCATGGACGGAGGAGCCTGGTAGGCTGCAGCCCATGGGGTCGCTAAGAGTCGGACACAACTGAGCGACTTCACTTTCACTTTTCACTTTCATGCATTGGAGAAGGAAATGGCAACCCACTCCAGTGTTCTTGCCTGGAGAATCCCAGGGACAGAGGAGCCTGGTAGGAGGCCGTCTATGGGGTCGCACAGAGTCGGACACGACTGAAGTGACTTAGCAGCAGCAGTAGCAGAGTATGTAAATTGGAAAAGGAAATGGCACTCCAGTATTCTTGCTTGGAAAATTCCATGGGCAGAGGAACCTGCTGGGTAACAGTCCATGGCGTCTCAAAGAGTCGACACAACTGGGTGACTGCTCACATGCACACACACAATTACATAAATTGGGGTACCTAGTGGCTCAGTGGTAAAGAATCTGCCTGCCAATGCAGGAGACATGGGTTCAACCCTTTGGTCATGAAGATCTGCTGGAGAAGGAAATGGCAACCCACAAGAGTGAGAGACTAAACAACGACAACTTATGTAAATTGGTTATCGACTTTCTTCATAGGAACTTAGCAAAAGTCTTTACTATACTCAACTAATTTGAAGAACTAGGCTTCCAAATACTTATTATGAATAAGTTATTAAGACGTGTAAAGATTTAGCTATAAGAATACTTAGTAAAAGTTTGTTTACAATAGTGAAAAATTGAGTACAGCTTTAATGTACAATAACAAAGTATTATTTAAATAAATGTTGGCACATCCAAATAATTAAGTATGCAACCACCAGCAATGACGTTGATGGATATCTAATGGCCTAAAACATATTTATAAAAAGCAAATGTGACAAAATGCAGTTTTTAAGACAATCTTCACAGGATGCTGCTGTTTATATTTTAAAAGTCTGTGTTTATAGTAGTGGATATACAATATATATGCAATCCCTTGTTAATCCTATATTTCACTTAGGAATTACTATGTAATAAATTAAGTACAAAATGTTGTTATAATTTAAAATGTTTTTAAAACAATTCTGTTTGTTGGATGAGGCCATATGAGATCACCTATGGAGAGAGGGTAGATAGAAAAAAGAGGGCTCGGTGCTGACCTTAGAGATACAACACTGCCTTGGAGTTGGTAAGAGAAGAATCCAGAGGACACAGAGAAGGACCAGCTAGTAGGGAGCAAATTAACCAGCAAAATCTGGAGTCTGGAATCCAAGTAAAAAAGGCATTTCAAGGAAGAAGGAAAGAGTAACAATCAAGGCTCACAGGAGAGACAAAAAGATGAAAAATTGAGAACTTACCATAAGATCTTAAAATACAGAGGCCTTTGACAACCCTGTCAAAAGCTATTTCATGAAATAGGTGCAAGAGAGAATGACAAGAAAGGAAGTGGAGGCAATAAGAACAGCCAATTCTTTCATTTTATTAACAAGTAGGTTTGCTTTATGATGTTGATGCAAAGAATTAGACAGTTTTCTGGTCACCAAAATGCAATAATCATTGATCTCAGTGCAATAGACTGAATGTTTGTATCCTTCCCTGTGAAGTTCTCATGAATAGAGTTAGTGTCCTTATAAAAGGAACCCCAGAGAGCTCTCTAGCTCTTTCTTAAGCTCTCTCTTACATCATGTGAGGATACAATGAGAAGAGAGCTATCTACAACCTGGAAGAGGACTCTAGCTAGGATCTGCCCATTCTGGCACCCTAACCACAGACATCCAGCCTCCAGAACTGTGTGAAATAAATTTTCATTGTTGATAAGCCTCCTAATCTAGGCTTCATTGTTTTGCTGGTCACTAAGCCTTGTCTCCTTTGTGATTTCATGGACTGTAGCCCACCAGCCTCTTCTGTCCATGGGATTTCCCAGGCAAGAATACTGGAGTGGGTTGCCATTTGCTTCTCCAGTGGATCTTCCCAACCCAGGGATTGAACTCATGTCTCCTGCTTGGCTGGCAGATTCGTTACTGCTGAGCCATCAGGGAAGCCAATGGTACGTTGTGATAGCAGCCCAAACTAAAGACACTCAGGTTTTTCATTTTTGATTGAGAGAAAACAGCAGATTTAAGTTAATTTGTTGACATATTTATTGTCAGAGCTAGACTCTTATCTGCTTGTCATTCTGCACCTAAATTAGCAGAAAGATTTGTGTTTAGGCCAATGAGTTTCCTTACGTAGACTTTTAATTAATGTGTTTTTACCACCCAGTCTCCTATTTTATCCCATCTTAGCTGGTATTTCTCAATTCCCAATGCGCTGAGATTTTAAAGAGAAAACAGTCTCCCTTTATGGCTATACTTCCTTTTCACTTTCCCTTGGAAATATCTTTCTTTGATTTCTTTTTTCTATCTGCTCCATATCTTCCAAAAATGTATTATAAATTCTTAATTACTGAGGCCCCTCACTTATTCCTTCATTGATGTGTGTACATCATTTTCACTGTAATGAATCTCAGGGAAGAGAGGAGATAAATGCATTTATTTAAACTTCTACTCATAGCCAAAAGATTTGTGTGCATTTTTAGGTGTCAAGCACTGAAGACGGGAAGCAACTGTTACATGGGGATCTTTACTTTCCTGCATAAAAGTATAATCATGCTTTCTTTGGGAAGACAGAAACAATTTCAACAACATTGAATTAATCATTCTTTGAATAAAGTATGTTTTTTTTTCTTTAAAAACTTGGGCTTATCTAGCAGACATATAAGCAAAACAAAAAAAAAACAGTTATAAGATAGTTTTACAACCACACATATTGCAGTTTTTCTTAAAAAGTGTTTGATCATCTGCAATACATACAATGTATCTTTAGATGTGAGGCACAGATATATTATGGGCCCAACAATTATTTCAGAGACAATCAAAACGGTGCATGGAATGTCAAAGAATTTTAGTGATGTTCTAGAAGGAACACAAGGCTTCATTTCACGGGGAAATCAAGAAGGTAATGCAAAGGAAATTGATGTTATGCTAGTGGTTCTCTACCTTAAGTAGTTACACGACTCTTGAAAAAAGAATGAAAGGAAAAAATACAAGTGACGGACCTATTTTATCGACTGAGAAACTCAGAATATATACCCATATGTTGTAATAGATGCCATAGTTTGACACTACAATCAAGTATAGATATAGATATGTAGATAGAGTTATATACATACAATGGCATATATATTACATATATAAACATTACCTATATATACTGTGCTTAATCTTGATCTTGAAACATTGTATTTCCATAAACTCTAATAATTTTGTGAGTTAAAAAAACTAACTTTGTGCCACCTATGAAATTTATGTTAAAAACACAGCATTTGATCCTTTTTGCTGCATTGCCAAAAATGATTGATAAGTTTAGTTAAGAAATAAAAGGCCATTAAAAAATTTTATAGTAGATAAAAGTAATTCAAAGCATTTAGAAGTAACTTTTCTGTCATCAAAAAACAGCTTCAGCAAACATAGAAGTATTATGAAATCTATTTTTGACTTAGAGCTTACCTTGAGAACAGATATCTGATAAAGGAAATGAATTATGACTGAGTTTCAGAAATCTTAGCTTATTGCATGGAGACCTTTCCATTATACCTTAAGTAGAACTTTAAACAGATCAGTGCAGACATAAGGAAACTATGAATAAAAAGTTATGCTTGAAAAAATAAAAAGTAATATATCCTTTTTTCATGTTTTTTGCTCATATTGATAAAGAACTAAAATGAATGGTTCCCCAAAACTTTTAACTTTCTTGATTGACAGAAAGATATTAACATTGGACTCCTTTGATATTGGTGATTTAATTCAAAACAATTATGGTAAACTTTTGAATTCAGAATCCTGGAAACCTCTCATTTCAGGAAACACAAGAACAAACCAAAAGAGAGCAAGTTTATAAGACAAAAAAATTGCATTATTTCTGACACCAATGATTCATAGTTTATGACATTCTTGACAGACTAAAGAGGTAAAGTTTATCTTTAGCTCTTTGCGGAAGAAGAAAATAAGGAAATGTAAATAAAATGATAACCTGATTAAAGAGCCTTCAAAAACTGTCAGTTCTCTACACTGTTACAGAAGCACCTATGACTAATCATTTCCCCTCTTTTTAAAGGGAAAATCTCCTAAGGGCTTTGTGTAGGGAAGACATATAATCATTCAAAATGAAAGCTCTCGGGAACTGCAGAGATTACCTTCACTTGAAGACTTCCAGGATGAACTCTCAAACAACTCATTGCCATTTTTAACCACTCAGAAGTCTTTCTAATACTGTTAGTGATATCTTTGATGACAGTAAAATGAATTATTTTGGAAACATTTTCCATCTGGGTCAAGAATCTCTTGTAATAAAAGTAATGAAAATGGGTAAAGAGGGCAAAGAAGAATGTGGGGAATCTGGTAGAAAGTAGGTACGAGGAAGCCTATGGAAGGAATATGTGGGGCAATTGGAAGAGGGTTGTGGGAAGGGGCACTGGAACAAAATGGCCAGGAACTGGTGGAGTGGGATATTTTACCGAGTGCTGAAGTGGAATGAAAACCCAACCCTCCTTAATCTTTTGAAGAAATATAGAAAATAATTGGAAAACTTTTTTTTTTTTTTTTTTTTTACCTTTTGGTTGCAGTGCCGAGCAGTCTGAGTGTTCTCCAGCCTGTCTTCTCAGGTTGCATATATTTTTTTTTTTTTTAGAGAGAGATAAGAGTACTTAAATTCTCTATCCCTCTAGTGATGCCATTCAGGCACATTCTGAACAATTGCAGTGTCATACAAGCCTTTTTTAAAGAATGTGTTGTATGGTCACGCCATCCTAGTTCTTGTTATTGTTTAGTCACTAAGTCGTGTCTGACTCTTTTGCAACCCCATGGACTGTAGCCTGTCAGGCTCCTCTGTCCATGGAACTTCAAATGCAAGAATACTGGAGTGGGCTGCCATTTCCTTCTCCAGGGAATGGAGCCTGTGTCTCCTACATTGGCAGGCAGATTCTTTACCACTGAACCACTGGGAAGCCACACGCTATCCTATTCTCACTTATTTGTCATATGTCATTTCATTTTCCTTAGGACGTTAAGCAAGGACCTGAGGCTCATCCATAAAACACAAGCTTAACAACATATAGGATGTCACAAGGGTCCTCAAAAAGCAGATGACAAAATAGATGTTCAAGGATTTTTTTAGAAGAAATATCTGTGTGATATAAAACAGGATAAAGCTCAGATGAAATAAAACCATATGCAAATCTGACTCTAAGTGAAGGGAAGAATGAGGGGAGGTTGGTACCCGGTGTTCCAATGAGCCCTGCAGTCTAAGGGAGTTTGACAAGGCTGTCAGAGAGTGCTCTCAAACCAAAGCTGCCCATCAGAGGTGTCACTTTGTCTTCCAAGTGTGGGCCTGCTTAGTATTCCTTCCACTTTCAGTCATTAGCTGGGAGGAGCCCATGGAACACATGACTTCAACATAAATGAGGTTACGGCTTTTGGAGCACAACACCTGGGCTCCTTGCTCAGTTACACTCTCCATAGTGGGGCATCTGCAAAGCTCATTCTCCTGGCCACTGCAATAAGCCCCTTGAACCATTCTGATCCACTTCTCCTCACAGAGCTAGTAGCAGCTCCTCTATGTTTCCATTAGCAAAAGTTAAAAAGAAGGAGGACAGTATAATGGACTAAAGCTCCTATCACCACAACTGACCCCTGGCTATAACCAGTCCTCATCCCCTTCCTCCACTCTTCATTCTAAATTTCTTTCATTCTCACTGATTCCCTCAGCAGGTCTGGGTAGCTTCCTGGTGGTATGAATGAAATCTTCTTCTCTGAAATATTTCAACCCTTATAATCATATATTTTACTCTCCAGGTTTCTTTATATGACTGTTCATAGGGACAGTAAGGCATTACTGGATCCAAATGGTCTACATTCATTCCTGTCTCCGGAAGTGCTGCTGAGAATCAGTTACCCTGCCAATATAGTGACTCCTGTTTTCTCCCATTGGTCCCTGGACACAAGAGACTTAAACTTCCAGATAGTTACCATAACTTATACTTGATAGGAACTTTGGTATATACACTGGCAGAGCTCAAGAGTGTAAGGACAAGAAGCACAAAATTCTTCAGCGAGACATTACTGGACACTCCTTGATATTTGGACTCCTGTCTTTCCTACTGGGCACAAAGCACCACATAGAGGTCTGGATTGATAAATATATTCCATTCTTTCAGAGCATTTTTCAGCACTGACACTTCAGTTGCACATTTAGAAAGCTAGTATTCTATGAGGTTGGATGCCTCTGAATGGTGCAGTATATATTATGATTAGTGGACAACGTGGGCACTGACCCACTCTTATACTCCCTTTGCTGTGGAATTAGGTCCCTAAATTAGATGCTAGGTTAAGTGTGATTCCATGTCTTTGATTCAGGCATTCTATTAGACTCTGGACAGAAGTACTGGCTAAAGTTCTATAGGCAGAAAAGATAAACTCATGTTCAGAATAACTATCTAATCCTGTAAGTCAAACCAGGGTGCAAATGGAGCAGTGTAGTCAACTAACCAATTGAATTCTTTAGGAAATAGTACTATATCAGAGGATCAGTGTTGGTCTCTATTGTTGGCAAGTTGAACATTGGGAGGGAGCAGTGGTTAGAGCTCGCCATAAGTTCCATATTGCACATTTGCCAACACTATTGCACTATTGCGTCCTCTGGATCCTCCAACACTCTAAAGTATCCTATGGCCCAGAAGGTGGGGCTGATTGCCTCACAGCCTGGGCCTCTACAGCATCTTTTATCGCTCTTCCATTGTTTTTGTCCATTTCTTTGTTTCTTAAGTTTAGACATCAAACATCAGCATTATTGGCTGCCCCTCCCTTCTGCCTGTAAGAGCACAACTCAGCAGGTTAAATCCCTTGACTGCCTCTCCAGTTTCACCTGTCATTATGGCAATTGAAACAGCCCGCTGCTGTTGCTGCGAAGTCGCTTCAGTCGTGTCTGACTATGCGAACCCATAGATGGCAGCCCACCAGGCTCCGCCGTCCCTGGGATTCTCCACGCAAGAACACTGGAGTGGGTTGCCATTTCCTTCTCCAATGCATGAAAGTGAAACGTGAAAGTGAACTCACCCAGTCATGTCCGACCCTTCACAACCCCACGGACTGCAGCCTACCAGGCTCCTCCGTCCATGGGATTTTCCAGGCAAGAGTACTGGAGTAGGTTGCCATTGCCTTCTCCTTGAAGCAGCCTAACTTTGGCAATAAAATGCTGTCATCTGGCTTCTGTTAGTTAGAGGGAGGGCATTACTACTATGGTTGTTAAAGACCACACCTCTGTAATCACCCCTTTTCTTTCCATGGCCTCAGAAGAACCACCACTTACTTATTCCAGAGCCCGTATTACCAGCGTGTTCCTGATGGCCTTCGTGAAGCATATGTCCTCTTGATTCCACAGAAGCATATGTCCTTCTGTGTTTTCACAACATATTCATTTAGCATTCTCACTTCCCTCAGCCTCATTATTTCCTTCCTTTACTATCGGCCAGGGCAATATTGGCCCTTTTATTTTATCAAGGGTGTGTGCATGCTCAGTCGCTTCAGTCCTGTCTGACTCTGTGATCCTACAGACGCTAGCTTCTGGGCTCTTCTGCCCAAGGGATTCTGCAGGCAAGAATATTGGAGTGAGTTGCCATGCCCTCCCTGAGTCAGGGATTGAACTTGCTACTCCTGCATTCAGGCGGATTCTTTACCACTGAGTCACCAGGGAAGTACATTTTGCTGAGAGTTGGCCATTTTTTCACAGACCTCTGAAAGCTACCTCAGCAGTTGTATCTTTTGAAAGTACATCTAAAGCAATGAATTCTTGCTTATCTAGCTATATTTGGTTTGCTTTATCAAAAACCCTCAAAATCCAATCCAAGGGATCCTCCCTTTATCCTTACCAGAATATGTCAGCTTGATTTTGCAGTTTGTTAAATGTAGAGTTTTGTTTCTCCTTTACCAGGCCCAACACACTTCTGGCCAAGTTATGCTGAAGTTTGAGTCTAGTTATTAGCTTGGCATCCTGAAAAGGAGATGTAGCAACTCCTGGGCAGTGAGGAGAGAGGCTTTTACCTTGGAAGAGAGAAGCTTCTATATCATCTTATCCTCCAGTGGAATACTAGCTCTCACTAAAGGAAATATTGTCTATCTTTGCAAGCCCAGAGAGTCCAGGGGTGACTCGTAGTTTGAATAGTCCTCAAGGTCACCCATTCAGATATCCCTGTCCTATTTTTCATAAGCTTAGGTTTTTTCCACCAGAGTCCTCATCTTTGCACAACAAACCTGCCTTGGCTGAGCATTCAGATATGTCTGGAGCTCTGTGCCCGTGGCCATTAACTCACGCTTAATTGTATTTACCCTTCCACTACAGGTGATAAGGGCCTCTTTTTAAGCTAGAACTGAGCCTCTCCAGGTTTATACACTTAGCCATAAACTCCTTGTTAACAACCCTCAGTCTCTCATTATCTATCCGAAGAGTGTTCTGCTCTGCTATGTTTGTATGTATTGTTTCTTGTCCCCTTGTTTTTCAAATGTCTGCATTATTACACCTGCCATAGCATTCTGGTCCACTTGGACATTTCCCCAGGTGCTCATCGGTGAAATCTTTAGCAGCTGAGCTGCTACACTGTATCAAGGACTATCCATGCCTCACATGCTATACAAGATGGTCTCCTCTTCACCTGCCAGGTGGTGGGTGAACTAGTCCCAAATCTTCATCTTCCTGCTCATTTGCTCAGATCAATTTTGATACCACTTTTCTTGTCTAACACTGCCAATAAGTAGACACCAATATGGAATTAAACATGCAAGTATTTTATTAGAGAAAACACCTCTTTGGGATGAAATGGTAGCAAGGGAAGTGCTCAGCACTTTCAAGTTACAATGTGAGTGAGAACGAGAAAGAGAGAGCGTGCTTGACAGTTGATGTTGTCTAAGGAAGTTCCAGTAAAGGCTGTAGGGAGACTGCAGGTCAAGGTCACCTAGCAGAGGAGTCCAGTGTGTCCCAGGAATAGGCATCACTGAATGCCCTTGCCATGCTCAGTGATTGGAGTAGCGGGTGGCAAGTGTGGCCTCAGTGCAAATGGCACACGGGTTTCACAGTGCAGCTTTGGGGCTCTTGGTCTGTACTTCCTGTAGTGGGAAGTTCACGAGGCACAGTCTCATGGATTTCACACAGACAAGTGTTTGCTTCTGATGTTCTTTCCTGTTTTCCTCTATTTTCTTCCTTGTTATTTATAATTTTTGAATTTAGTGGTTGTCTTTGGATTCTTAACCCTAATATAAATAAGTGGAAACAGCAAAGATTTCCAGTTGGAAGGTCCTGGGTTAAATTACTGCTATACTAGAGGCGTGACTTGAAGACAAGTTAGATAATACCTCTGATTTGCAATTTCCTCATTTAAAAAAGAGTAAGTAGCAAGGTTATGTTGCAAATGAATGAAACAGGGTTATAACTAGACATAACACTATATACTAACTTACTTGTTCATTGTCTCACTTCCTTTCCCCCAACCTCATGTGCCCTCCACTGGAATGAAAGATCCGTGAGTCCCAGGGGCATTTCTGAATCTTTCACTTGTTTATGTCACCAGTACTAGAACTATGCATTGTAGGCTCTTCAACAGTATTTGCTGAGTGAATGAATTAACTTGTTTAGCTGAGTATTTGAGATATAGTAGGTTGTTAAAATGTAAAATTTCTCATTTTTTTCTCGAGTCTGAACAAGTACATTTTCTTTCTGTTTATGTTATTGTTTCCCGTGCACAAACCAAGAATGAATTTTCTGATAGGGAAAAAAAAAACCTCATGAAGATGGTATAAGAAACTTTCAGATGGGCAGGGATTTGTGAGACCATGTGGACAGTGTTGTGAAAAGTCATGAAAGTGGATGAATCACAGTGATAATTTTGGGGGGTTATTTTAGAATTTAATCATTTTATAACTTTAGAGTATAAATTATGGGGTATTGTTGACATGGAATGTTTTATTTCAAACACATATTTGTAATTTGCGTCACCATCCAACAAATATCCTATATTTCAGACACTGTGCTAGACATATAAGCTTGCACACATTCAGAAGTCAAGTTCTTCTCTAAATATTGCTGGCAAGTTTTCTTAAATAATAAGATAGAAAAAACAAATCATTATTAGAATTCTATTCTTGACTCAGAACTCTCCTTTATTTGATATAAGCCTACGCTATTGTGCCTGGCCTTCCAGCATGCCCAAGGCCCTGGTTTTTCAAAGGACTGTGAACTTTCTTTTACTAGTATATCAGGGCACAAGAGTATATCTTAGCAATAGTAAACAAGTTCCTATTGAGTGTGTGCTCTCATATAGAGTTTGAGCAGCAAGAAAATCAGGCTAGCGTTGTAGATTGTGAAACCCACTGAGCAGGGACTGTGTCTAATTCTGTGTTCAGTATTCATTTTTAAATGAAAGAAAAATGAAACAATTTCATATCTGACTATTGGAGTTTCTCATTTGAGGAAAACAAGATTCTCATCAAAGGTTGGTAGAAAACTACACAGCAGGGATTTAAGACAATATAAAATGTATAAATTCTTATGTAATAATTATTCACTTCAGGTTCCTGACTGCTTTAATATAGCTACTCTCTTCTCTTAAGTAGATAACAAATGTTATCAACATTTTATTCATCTTAAAAATAAATGAGACAAATGTGCTTTAGAATCGATAACTGTATTTATTAATTAAACCTTGATTAGAGTTTAGAGATTTTTTCTTTCAGTTTTACTGAATATAGTTGACATATAGCATTGTGTAGTTTTAAGTGTACAGCCTGATGATTTCACTTACAGATATCATGAAATGATTATCACAGTAAGTTTGCTATTGTTTTGTCGCTAACACTTATCTGACTCTTTGCAACCCCATGGACTGTAACACGTAAGTTTAGTGAACATCTATAATCTCATATAGATCTCAAAAGTAAAGAAATAGAAAAAAAAAAGTTTGTCCTTCTGATGTGAATTCATGAAATTCATTCTTAGCAGCTTTCATACAGAACATAGAGCACATTAATTATGTTTATCATGTAGTATATTACATCCCTACTATTTATTTTACTTGTAAATGGAAGTGTGTACCTTTTAACTGCCTTCATCTAATCCCCTCTATCCATGCCCCCTGCCTCTGGTAACAACAATCTCATTTCTTCTATGAATTTTTGTTTGTTTGTTTGGTTGGTTGGTTTTAAAATATAATTGACCTATACATGTTTGGTACCTGTCACACAACACAGTGATTATATTTGACAAAGATTACCATGGTAAGTCTAGTTACGATATGCAGCGACACAAAGATGTTGTATAATTATTTACCATAATCCCCACAATGTATATTTCATACCCCCAATTTACTTACTTAGGAACTAGAAATTTGTACTTCTTAATCTTCCTCACCTATTTCTTTCCTCCCCTCCCCTCCTCTCCTCTGATAACCATCTGTTTGTTCTCTGAGTCTACAACTGTTTCTGTTTTATTTGTTCATCGTTTTTTAGATTCAACCCACATATAAGTAAAATCATGCAGTCTTTGTCTTTCTCTGACTTATTTCACTAGCATAATACCCTCTAGATCCATCCGTGTTGTAAATGGCAAGACTTCATTCTCTTTATGGCTGAGTAGCAGTCCATCATACATACACACACGTACCACATCTCTTTTATTCATTCACCTATTTTTCTCCAGGGGATCTTCTTGACTCAGTGATCAAACCTGGGTCTCCTGCACTGGCCGGCAAGTTCTTTACCACTGAGCCAACAGGGAAGCCCTGCAATGAATATAGGGGTATGTGTATATGTGTGTGTGTGTGTGTGTAATTAGTGCTTTCATTTGCTTCTGATGTGTATCCTGAGTCATATGCTAGTTCTATTTTTAATTTTTTGAGAAATCTCCATATTATTTTTCATAGGAGCTGTACCAGTTTATATTCCCACCAACAGCGCACAAGGGCTCCCTTTTCTCTACATCCTCACCAACACTTGTTATTTGTGTGTTTTGTTTTTTTTTTGGTCAACAGCCCTTCTGACAGGGGTGAGGTTCTCATGGTGGTTCTGATTTACATTTTCCTGATCCTGATGATTGCTGATGTTGAGCATCTTTTCATGTGTCTACAAGCCATTTGTATGTCTTCTTTGGAAAAATGTCTATTTGGATCCTCAGTTTTTTAATTGGGTTGTGTTTTTCTTTTCTTTTTGGTATTGAGTTATCTGAGTTCCTTGATAATTAATTTCATATCAAATATTGTTTGCAAATATCTTCTTCTATTCAGTAGGTGGCCCTTTGATTTTGTTTAGTTTCCTTCACTGTACAAAAGGTTTTTAATTTGATGTATTCTCATTTGCTTATTTTTGCTTTTGTATCCCTTGCCTGAGGAAACAAATCCAAATATTACTAAGACCTTACTGTGTAAAAGAGCTTACTGCATATGTTTTCTTCTGAAAGTTTTATGGTTTCAGGTCCTAAATTTAAGTCTTTAATCCATTTTGAATTTATTTTTGCACACAGCGTGAGAGAGCAGTTGTCCAGTTTACTCCTTTTATATGTAGCTGCCCAGTTTTCCCAACACCACTTATTTCAGAAAAAAAAAAAAAAACATTTAAAATTTCTTACTGAGTATTAGTATGTCTATTATTTTGTTGAGCTACAAGATCATCCTATTTTCTTGGCATAATACATTGTATTAAACTAGCTTTTAAAAAATTAGGCTTAAAAAACAACTTATTACCGAATGCAATACCATAATTTGTTTATTCTTTCATCTGTTAATAGACATTTGGATTGTTTGCAAGTGTGGCTGTTATAAATGATATACTTCTAGTTCAGGTGCCATGATCATTTGTGTACATGTCTTTTTCTTTAGATGTATATATTCATTTCTTTAGGATAAATACCAAAGAATTGATTTGCTGAGTCATATGATAAGTGTTTGTTTAAATTAAAAATAAATTTCAAATTGTCTTCTAAAGTGACTAAACCATCTTATATTCCCACTGGCAATACATGAAAATTTGAGTTCCTTCATTTTCTCACCATCACTCAGTATCATAAATCTTTTTATTTTTAGCCATTCTAATGTATATATAATAGTATCCTATATTGATACTTGCAACAACCTGGAAACAACTCAGGCTTTAAGCTAAGTAAAATAACTATACACAAAGGAGTATATACTGTATGATTCCATTTATATGAAATTCTAGAAGGCAAGCTTGGTGCTGGGGATGGGGCTAAAGATTGCCTACAAAGCACAGAATGCAAGGAAACTTTTGAGGATCATGGAAATAATCCGTGTTTTTATAAAATAGTTGCATCAGTGTAAATATTTGTTATAATGCATCAAAACATGCACTTGATACATCCATAAATATGATATCAAACTTGCTTTTGATTATTAGCAAGTGTATTAAACATACCCGCTTGCTATCAGGAATGCTTGTGTGCTTGGTCGCTGAGTCACATCTGACTCTTTGTGACCCCCTAGACTTTGTAGCCACTAGGTTCCTCTGTCCATGGGATTTTCCAGGCAAGAATATTGGAGTAGATTGCCATTTATTCCTCTAGGAGATCTTCCTGACCCAGGGATCGAACCCATAGGTTCTGCATCTCCTGCATTGGCAGGCAGAGTCTTTACCACCGCATTGTAAAAATGTGAAACAAGTGTATAGGCAGTCCACAAAATGAAGCACTGTGCTTTCCAGGGAAGCATGTCTGTAAAATCCGTCTGAATATCCTGTGTTCTGTTAGACTCAATCAAGTCCCTATATTTACAGATTTAAAATTCTGATTCTGATCAAATGGCCAGTTGAGTCACATTTTGATATTTCTAATTTCATAAAATCTGAGTATTTGTTAATGGTTATTAAATTAATATGTGTTCTTTATATAAAGAAGAGTAGTCAGCATTCTACCATCCAAGGCAATTATTGTTCATATTTTGTAGTATTCTTTCATTTTTAATGTAATTTTTACATGTCTTATATAATATAGTAAGTACTATTTTATAAGTGCATTTTTTACTCAATATTATATCATTAACATTTTCTCAAGTCATTAAACATTCCATAAATATCATTTCAATAACTGTATAATAGCTCATCATATGCCTGTACCATAATTAATGGTTACTCTTCTAATGGCATTTAGGAGTTTTCTAAATAGCAGGCACATTACCTAGCCCATTGAAAGTTCTCCAAAAAGTTTATTGAATGAATCAGTGAGTCATAAACAATGTTGTGAGGAACATCCTTGTGTCACAATTTTTATATTTTGTGAGAAACTTTTAAGATAAATTCCCAGAACTAGAATGTCTATGGCAAAAAAAGAAAAGAAAAAAAAAAAGTTAGAAGTACTGACTCATTTGACAGAAACTTTTTTTCTCCTTGGGAGAAAAAACAGCAATGATACTTCAAAAGTTAAATAAAGCACATTTTAAAATAAACATTTTAAAGTACCCTGGTTCATGTTTATTTTCTCTTAGTGGTGTTCTAGTAAGTTCAATTATAGGTAAAATTGTGGCCCCTTTGTTCCTTTCTTTTAAAAAATAATCTTATGGTAGTTCTAACAACATTTTGATTTTAGATAATTTCTGATCCCACCACATTATTTGTGCTCAGTGGCTCAGTCATGTCCCACTTTTTACAAACCTGTGGACAGTAAACCACCAGGCTCCTCTGTCCATAGGATTTTTCAGGCAGAAATACCCGAGTGGGTTGCCATTTCCTTTTCACAGGCATCTTCCCGACCCAGGGATTGAACTCACGTCTTCTGCAATGGCAGGCAAATTCTTTACCACTGAGCCACCTGGGAAGCCCACCACATTAAGTCCACTTTTTACGCTCAAGACTTTTTGTCTTGTTTATAGCTTCTGTTCCTGTGTCTTGCCATTCCTGTCCTTGTTCATCCAGTTTGGTCATTATTTAAATTTGTTTCCACTCCGGCACTTACTGAGTAGCAGACACTAAGAAAACATATAACTACTTGCTTTTTGTGATGGAAACAGAGTTTACACTTTTCACTTGATGTTCTACTCTATATTAATCTGTCCTGGCTTATTTTGCCAATGTAGCCTCAGGAATGAAGCCAACAGTCTTTTTTAGTGTTGATTTCTTTTTCAATCCATTTCTCAAAGTCCAGCTTTCTCACTACCAAAATGGGTGGGTCCTGAGTCTTACAGAACTCATTTCAGGTCTTCCTAATCAAGCTGGCCATAAAAGCAAGAGTGCTGGCCAATGATCTAGCTCCTTCCTGAGAGCCTTGATGGATGCTGGCCCCAGCTCCTTTTTTTCCTGATCCCGATTTCAGCCGTTAGTGAGAGGAGCTCTACCTTGTACAATGAATGGAGCTGGAAAAAAGATGCCCTTACGATATAGCTGTTAGGATGTTAATCCTTGGAAAGCTTTTAGTTTCTTTTCTGTCTTTTCTAGTTTCTTAATTTCCACTTCTCTTTTTTCATAATTTGGGGCTGTTACTTAACATAAAAGTATAATGGTTTATTTCCTAAAAACTGCTTTCCTAGGAAGGAAGTCTCCTTTTTAATACTAACTAGATAACTATGTCATGCACCTTGTATATGTCATGCTGAGGACTTAAATCCATATCCATATGACCAAAATAACTATACTGGAATGTTTTCTTGATATTTTGGCATTACAAGAACTGAATCCATATGACATATACATAGTCTGCTTGGCTGGCTTTTGCGAAGTCTGAAAAAAGTAAATAAAATGATTGGAGCAATTCAAATGCCTAAATGGCAGCATCTCAATATTTTCTATGTGTTTCAGTTTAAGAAGGAACATATATTCTTTCACTACTTTGAATAGAGTTATCTTCTATTTTATTGAAAATTTAAAATTTTAATGCAGATTTATAAAACCTGTAAGAAAAAACTGGCTCGCTATAGCCTTCTGGGTTAAATATTAAAACTGAATTACTGAAATCTGAATGCTTTTGCAAAAAATCTCAAATATTTTACAAGGTCATACTGCTGATGTGTGACAATAAATATAGCTCTGATATCTTGAAACCCAATTTAACACTTTTTAAGCTAATCAATACTGCTCTTCAATTTTAAAAATGCATTTCTCTACATTATAAATGAGGTGAGAGTTGATATATAAGTGGTTAGTCAAAAAGTATGGCACAAGTCCCTTGGCAACTGCCCATTTCCTTGACTCCATTGCTATGCACTTCATGAGAGTGTGCCAGAACTGCGGGCCAAATAAGGGTCAAGAGTTGGGGGAAAACAGGTGTTACTTAGACCATTTTACCTGACAGTAGTGAGCAATAAGGTCACTGACCCAGTGGAAGGAAAACAGGCCTGACATCACTGGCAAGCTGTACTTGTGACATTTTTTGCCCTTCTCTTTTACATTCATTTCCTTTTCAATTCATCCTAAATCTTTCCCTTTTTACCAACATGAGGGAGAAATTGCCTTTGCTTTTAGACCTTAGAAGAACTAAAGCCTGAAGATACCTTGGGGAATCCTGAATTTTCAAGATAGGATGAAAAATTATATTAGGCCAGTGTTTGAAGTTTCTGTGATAAGTTCTGACTTCTATCAAGAGGTATAAATAAAGTGTACAGATGAATTAGACAATGAAACAACTTTTTTCTTCTTTTGTTTTAGTATCCTTTGGCTTTAATTTTCTTAAAACAGGAAATAGACACAAAGTTTTATTTTGTATTTGATTTCGTATCTATTTATTTTTCTTCCAATTTCTCTATTTCTCAATCTTTCACACTCAGGCTCACCTATACACACATTCACGTGCACACCATCATGTTTCCCTTTTTCAATAAAGGAGCTGGTTTTTTACAGATTTTTCAAGATTTTTATTTGAGAGTATTATTACCCTTGAACATTGAGCATACTTTATAATATTTCTTGGAAAATAGCTGTAAGTCATTTTTCTACTTATGCTTATTGCAGGAAATTAAAATATTCCTGCTTCACATTGTACTTATTCAGTTTCTTTTAAAGTAGCAATCCTCTATATAAATGCCATCAGGAGTTGCTGTGACAGTAAATAATTTTATAAAATATCATTTAAAAGTAGATATTTCACTAGATACTCCTAATAATGTTTTATAGCTTATGTAGTTGGCATCCTTCTAATACTCTAGAGCATTTATAAAGACAACTGGGAATTTTTGCCAATTATTGAGTTTAAACCCACTACAGCATATTATATTGCTTGAGTAACACTGGTATAAATGGAAAAAAAATGTTAAAGAGTGTATCAAGATGCAAATAGCAGTTAAAAATACCATGATGTACTGTGATGAAAAGGCAATATTATGAATATCAGTGGGTATATTCTAGCAACTAGAAAACTATGTGTTTTGTAAATGCAATAGACCCATTTAATCCACATCTCTCAGATTCTGACCTGAAAAGCTCAGAGAAAAAGTCAAGGCAATGATTGTAGATTTTTTTACAGTTTTAAGCAAATTTTATTGGAACAATTTTAAATTTTCTACTTTTTCTGGAAAAATGAGTAATATCAATTGTTTCCCATAAAACAGGCTTTACTTTTGCATTTAACATTTAGTTCATACATGTTTCTTTGTTTTACTTTTTAGGCTCAACTTTCTTTCATAATTAAGAATTTGCAACTTGGGTAACGACAAAAATCGCATCTGCACTAAAATCAGTTGTTTGGTAAGTGGGGCAGAAAATACTTGATAAATTATTTTATCTGCAGTAAACTCTAATGATCACAATTTATCTATGGTTTTGTCAAAGATTCTTAAGAAAATTTCTAAGTATCATTTAAGACTATTTTGTCAAAACTGCTTTGCATTCTGGCAAGATAAGGGATCTGCTTTTTATGAATATGTTTAATCCATCGTGTTTAAAGGCCCTTTTTGAACAAAAAGCAGAAAAGACTAAAAATACATTCATTGGGCTTCCCTGGTGGTGCAGAGGTTAAGTCGTCTGCCTGCAACAATGTGGGAGACCTGGGTTCGATCCCTGGGTTGGGAAGATCCCCTGGAGAAGGAAATGGCAACCCACTCCAGTATTCTTGCCTGGAAAATCCCATGGATGGAGGAGCTTGGTGGGTTACAGTCCATGGGTCACAAAGAGTCGGACACGACTGAGCGACTTCACTTTCACTTGTATCATCCATTTTGAATCTAGTACTTTAACTTTTCATCAAAGTCAAGATTGAAGCAAAATACTTCTACTAGATCTTATCAAAAATTAACTTCATTTGTCCTATTCTGTTTGGTTGCTAAAACAGATTACCAGAGACCAGGTAGCTTACAAACAAAGGGAATTTATTGCTCATAGTTCTGTTGTCTGGCAAGTTCAAGAGTAAGGTGCTGGCAGTTTTGTTTTCTAGTTAGAATTATGAACAGTCATCTTCTCACTGTGTCCTCCCTTGGCAGGGCAGCGAGAATGTCTCTGTGGTCTCTTTCCTAAGAGCACTAGACCCAGTCTTGAGAGCTCCTCCCTCATGATCTAATCACTCCCCAAGCCCTGCTGCAGAATATCATCTTATTTAGGTTTCAACATGTGAATTTTGGGAGTGGGGGATGGCACAGTCAACCTATAGTATGAATCTTTGTTACCATTTCTTTCATCACTTCAATTTATAAAGATTAGGAATTAAAAAGTTCAGAATGTTTTACTTCAATTTTTCATGCAACCTTCCTTAGAGAGTAAGAACTTCCCAAACACCGAAGTATTCTCTTGTTATACTTGGCCCTTGGCCTCTGGTTTTCTTTCCTTTAGCATTTATTGCTAAAGGGAATAACTTCTGTTAAGAAGTTTTTTTGGCTAAAGACTGAAAAATAAAATTAATTGCTATTTTAATCTTTGATAGTATCAAATATGTAAAAATCCTCAGTATATTATTGTTATTGGTTAAATCTTTTAAAAAATGATGACAAAGCAGTTAGCAATAGTTTATAAAGCATTTAGAAAGATTGTGAAGAAATCAGTCTAAGAAATTAAGATATAGAAATTATGTATAAGAAAATAAAAGGTTGAGACAGAGAAAACACAATGAAATATAAATGAATTAATACTGAGGGCTAATCATTTACTCAATTCTTATTGGACGACTACTGCATTATAAAAGCTGATCTATTTCTGATTTGCCACTAAGAACTTTGTAATGAAAATTTTTCTGATATTAAATATTGTATATCAAAATATGGCTGTCTATAGAACATTTCTAATACAGAAAAATGTCTAAATAGAAATTTTAAAAAATCTTTAATCATATTCTTGAGTACAAAATACTGCTAACATTTAGCATCTTGTCTTTTTTCTGTGTACATACACTGTTTTTATTGACTTTCAAATCTAAATATTGAGTTTTATACTCTGCTTTTACAAGTTAACCTAATTTAAAATTATTTTCCATTATATTAAATATGTAAAATATAATCTTAAATGACTCTATGATATTTTAACAAATGTATGTGTCAAAATTTATTTAACCTTTCCCCTACTCTTGGGCATTTAGGTTGTTTCCAGTGTTTTATTGCTTTAGGTGAGGTTGTAATCAATATTCTCATTCACAAATCTTTGGTTTGCTTCACCACATTTCCACAAAATAAATCCCCAGAGGTGGAACTATGAGTGTAAAACTGATATCAGCAAAATTATATCAACTCAAATGTCTCCAAGTAGTTTGAAAGTATGCCTGGTTCTTGGTTTTTATTAAGCATTTATATTCTTTCTCATATCGTAGTAGCTCTTTTGAGTTATGAGGTTTTTTTTGTTGATTGGAAAGAACTTTTTGCATATTAATAATATATTATTAATCTCTTTTTGATTGTAACATTTCCTCAAACATTATTTCCTTTTATTGTTGTTTATATATATGTAATGTACTTAACATTGACCAAACTCAAATCCTTGGAGTTTTCTATATTTTTTAAAAAATATATATATTTTTATTAAAGTATAGTTGATTTGCAATGTCGTTTTAGCTTCAAGTGTACAGGAAAGTGATTCAGTTGTTTGTATATATGTACATGAAAAAGGTGACAATTGAATAAAGATCTGAAATGAAGAAAGCAAATCACATAAATATTAAAGTCCCCATTATAGAGGAAAAGGAAAGAGCAAATTTGAAGGTAGTGAGTTGGGAACATGACGGTTTGTTTGAGAATAACAGAGAGGCTGATGCAGTTACAGGGTAATGCTGCACTGGCAGGGGAGGGAAAGTTTAGGTGACAAGCTCAAAGAGGCGTTAGGGGACCAAAGTCCAAAGGATATGCTTTATAAAGTGTGTGGGCTTTTACTGTGTGTAAAAGGAAAATTTGAGCATAAAAGCATAATGATATATTCTGCATTTTCATGGAATTCCTCTAATTGCAGTGAGGCATAGACCGTAGGGATGATGAGGGAGCAAAGAGACCAGCTGAAAGTTTGTATAATAATCTGAATGGGAGATAATGGTGGTGTGATTTGAGGTAGCAATGAATGGGAAAACTCAAACATTACTGATAGCTGAAATACAATGGATAGCAAGAGTTGACCACTGGATTTGACAAAATAGGGTTCATTGGTGACCCAGTTTTGATGTAGTGGATATTGGCGAAAGTGTTCTGGAGTGTTTCAAATGGAAATAGGAAGAGAACAATGAGCGAGTAGATGTCTTCAGAGGAGGAATTTTGCCATAAGTAAAAGGAGATAAATTGGGCAGAAGTTGGAGAGGGAATTGGGGCCCAGAGATGGAAGAGCTGTAGAAAAAATAAGATGCATGATACGGCAAAGAGGAAAGCATTGTCTGAATAATAAAATTGATTAGGCCATATGTGATGTAATTCAGTGGCCAAATGAAGGAATTGGCCGTATGTGATAATAAGGACAGTTCATCAACAGAAAGAGAAGAAAAGGCAAAACATATAGTCACTAAAGCAGGTTGCTAGAATTATGAAAAAAATGAGATAAACGTATAGAAATTCTCTTCTATGGTTTTTTACTAAGTCATTTCTGTGATTGAACATGGGGGAGGAAATACTAGTTGGAGGTTTGAAGAAGTCATCATTCTATGGTGATGGAGAGAGTGGAGTGAATGAAAATACAGTGTCATTGAGCACTTAGAACACAATTGAGATTTGTGATTATAAGTGTAAACTGAGTTCAGAAAGCACTGGTTGTATGTGTGTGTGTGTGTCTGTGTGTATCTATTTCTACAGCTTCATTCAGTATAATATATGTGCCAGAATAGAAAGAGTTGAATTTAACCTGGTTGTTGGTTTTTCCATCCAGTACAATGAATTAAGAGTGATAACATAATTTGAAGTATATGTGAGGGAGAAAATATGGGCCTCCCTGGTGGCTCAGTGGTAAAGATTCTGCCTGCAATGCAGGAGACATGGCTTTGTCCCTGGGTCGAGAAGATCTCCTGGAGGAGAGCATGGCAACCCACTCCAGTGTTCTTGCCTGGAGAATCCCAGGGACGGGGGAGCCTGGTGGGCTGCCGTCTATGGGGTTGCACAGAGTCAAACACGACTGCAGTGACTTAGCAGCAGTAGCAGCAGCAGCAAGACCATGAAAAACTAGTAGAATCAATGGATTGTACATCCTGTTGGGTCAAGCATTGTTGAGAATGGGGTTGAGGAAAGTGAGCTGAAAACATTAGGTGTGGAAGTTATAGACTGACAATATCAACACATGGTTAGAAGAAAACAGTTTGAATTCTCACAAATTTAAACTGAAAATAAAAGTCATATCTTTGATAATCATGAAGTTTATAATTCACCAGCTTGTTTTGGACCTAGTTTCCAAAAAATTCTTTGTACAATATTTAGCTCCTGCAAAAAAAAAAAACAAAAAACAAACAATTAACCTACTATATATCTATTTTTGTCATTTTTCCTGAAGCATTTTAGAAGGCATTGATATAATTTTTGAGGGTGACATCATTTTATCACATATGAATATGAGTTTATTTTATATACTTTAAAAGTATCCCTTTCAAGCTTCCATACCGATTTATTACATACCTTTATTTATGCATTTGTGTTTATGTCCATGTATGTGTACATAGAACAACTCAGGGGATTAAGGGCACTGACTCTCTTCGCAATTAAAAATCTAATTGTAATTTTACAGTTGGCCCTCCCTATGCATTTGTGCTTCCACATTTGGGGATTCAACCAACTGATGATCAAGTTGCTGCTGCTAAGTCGCTTCAGTTGTGTCCGACCCTGTGCGACCCCATAGATGGCAGCCCACCAGGCTCCCCCATCCCTGGGATTCTCTAGGCAGGAATACCAGAGTGGGTTGCTATTTCCTTCTCCAATGCATGAAAGTGAAAAGTCAAAGTGAAGTCGCTCAGTCGTGTCCAACTTTTAGCAACCCCATGGACTGCAGCCTACCAGGCTCCTCCGTCCATGGGATTTTCCAGGCAGGGTACTGGAGTGGGGAGCCATTGCGTAGTACTGTAGTATTTACTACTGGAAAATGTCCACATTTAAGTGGAACTGCACTGTTCAAACCCATGTTGTTCAAGGATCAACTATATATTTTTTTATCTCTTCATAGCTTTTATGATTGATAAACTTTTATAATACTAATTCCAAAACTCACAGTCATGTACTGAAACATCTTTAAAAACACATGTTCCCATAAAATAACCCTTTCCATCTATTTTCATCTGCTTCCAGTGGTTCATTTTTCTACTCTGTTCATTTTCCATCCTTCACATGTGCTTTGAAAGGTTTCAGGATGTCAACACATTCGTTTTTGGCTGCTGAAGCCAACACGTAGATCCTCTGCTTGTAGAGAACTTGAATAGAGTCATTTTGTTATGCTATAAATGTTTGCAGACATATCAGCATTGTTAGAATTTTTTTCTGTAAAGTTTTAATTTCTAGTAAATTCCTATTTCCTCTATACATAAGAGCTCTAAAAAAACAAACAAACAAAAAAAAACCCCTCTTTAGTATTTCAAGGTTTTATAGGGAGGAGGGAACTTGTATCACTCGATTTAGCATTTTGCATACTCCCTGCAATATGATAATGAATGTTCTATTTGTTGTATATCTATTTTCATATAAAAAAGTCGTGAAACATATTAGCATTTAAAAATTCTGGGAAGTCTTGTAGTAAAGAAATCTGACCAAATTTGATATAGCTTTCCCCAAACATTACTATCTCATTGAAGGAATGCTTCTCAGAACACGTTGAGAAATATTGTTCTCTATATAGATGAGCAAACAGAGACACGGGATATTGATGGATTTCTTCTAAAGTTATGTGACTATTTATTAGCAAAAAGGATCAGAATTAGTTTGGACTCCCAATTAAGTGCTCAATCTTCCTGCCATTTATTTGTCTTCTGGTACTATTTTTATCCCTAGTGCCATGCTGAGCTATATTGGAGCCTGAAGCAAAAGGAGAAATCTGTAACACTAATCCTGTCTTTATTTAGGATATTGATATTTTCTTTTCCATTGATTTATTTATATATTTTAACTTAAAAATATTGTTTAAAATAAATATTTTGTACCTTAATTACTGAGTTTTTGGTTGCTCCTTATATTTTGCACTGCAGCGAGTTCATTTTCCTACCTTGACAGAGTTTGGAGTATCCCAGAAAACTGCATGTATTTTTAGATTTGGGATGTCCAAATCATTCCATATTCCAAATTATTTGAAAGCATGACGAATTAGTCAAGTCCCCACATCAAAACCCAATTTTTGGTGACTCCCATTCTTAACATTTATAAACATTGAAATGTACCTATTATCCTCTATCTTTTATTTCTGGGAATAATGGAGTGTCTCTCCAATTTTTTGGTGTATTAATTTATAAATAACATGTATATTATAGCACACTTTTTCAAAGTCTGAAATTTTAATTAAATTATAACAAAAATCTTCCATTAACCAGTTCTTATATACGATAGAGTAGACTTGGGCCTGAGATTATAGCTCCTAGTTCCACTTCATGAAAATGCATGTCATTAGCTCAGTGAACTCTAATACTACAGCATTTCCCAAAATGTGTTTCAGGGAATGGGGTGTTAATAGATTCAAGGGAGAAAAAAAATATAGACATAAAATTAGCTAGATAGATAAAGATCTGAAGGAAACCAAGGAAGGTCTTTATTTCAGGACTTTTCAGAGCCTTTAATATTCTAAAGTCCTTCAGGAATATACAAAAAACTTAGAATGCAGTGTTTCTTGAACGTATCTGACAGCAGAATCTATCTATCTGTCTGAATGTGTGTGAGCTTTTGTGTAGAGCATCTATCAGGGCACTATTGTTTCAGATATTTTTGGAAAGTGCTTCTCTAATAGACTAGTCAAGCTGAGATTTTCTTTTATACAAAGTCTTTTTCAAAGTGTGCAATTCACTGTTCAATGATACCACTTTGTTTTTCAATAATGGTTCATTTATCCCAAAGATAAGCTAGGACTCTTCTTGGGCATGGGAGAAATATTGCAAATTAATTGTTTTACCAAGTAGCAATTAATGAAAACATATTTTAATTTTTGGATCAACATGCCAGCCTTTACACAGCTAAGTACTTTTGTAACTCTGAGGTAGCTATTATTCACTTAATGAAAGAGTTCCCCATAATCAATCACATTTGAAACAGCTTACATGTTTACCCCTGTTGGCTCAGGTACCTCTGATCTGTTCACTTCAAAAGGAATTTTGAAAATCCAATCCTTCTTTCTTGTTATATGTTCATTGTTTTCTATATGTTATAATGCAGGGATGGGAGTCATTATAATAAATAAGAACTCTTAATTTGCTGTTTTCCCTTAATCTCAGAAATGCAGACAAAAATGAGTCTTGCCCCCCCACCCTGTACCCAATTACTAATTGAAAAAATTAATATTGATCTGCTAAAATTTGAATAGGGAGTCTAAACTTGGTATTCCTGAATATTAATTTTAAAATAATATTTTAGAGAAATTTTTGATAAGTTGTGATAATAGTGCTTTCAACTTCAAAGACTGAATACCGATCATAATTTAAAATCATTGTAACTCCCTCTCCATCTCTTTTGTTTTAGTTGTAAACATAGCATGTCAAAGTCTGTAATGATATACTACCTTTCAATAGCATCACAACAACTATCCATAACATGCCCAGGCTTATTTGCATATGTTAGTTTTCATCTCTGAGCATCCCATTCATAGTACATTCCTTGGCCACACACGTGGACTCTGTTTAGATTAGAAAGTAATTTTCTTATCTTTAGCAGCATCTTCTGTAGCATACTTTAAGAGTTTGAGTTTTTCCAAATGAAATAGGTAATTGTTGTTTATAAAATATTATGATGGCACTGAGTCTGTAGCAACTAAAAACATTCCAGTGTTTGCTGCAAGGCATGAGGAGACAGTGACACAGCTCATTTCCTCAGCCGAGCTCTCTTTGCTGCCTTGTACAACACTTATTTCAAAGCACGCCACAGCTTAGAACTGTCGTGATCCCCATTAATATAAAATCATTGACCCCTGCTCCTGCTGGTGCGACTAAATTACATTCTGCTGCTCAGCGGCAGCCGCACATGGGGCCAGCGCTTGTAGTCATCGCCAGGTGCCTTGATGCCAGCGCAGCCCCTCCTACACCCAGGGTTTGCCTTTAATGAGGATTAGGCACCTTCAAAGATCTAGGAGGACCCACTCCCAGGATGGAAGCCTTTCTAATGGCATCTGGACTTATCGTGGGCAGTAATTTAGTATCTCAGAGGAGACTGGAGAGAGATTCATTTCTCGCCTCTAAGAAACTGCAAGAATATGTGGTTTTGTGGTTGACTTTTTTTTCCCCTCTTTCGCTCTACTAGCACAAATTCAAGTGCATTATACCTAACAATATAATGTTTTTATGAAACCTGGAAGATGGGTGTGGTAAATTATGACGTATCTCAGGTGGGAAAATTGCTTTTTGACACTATTATTATGTGATGTGCTATTAATAGGACTAAACCCACTCACAGATGCCCCACACTCAATTCATCTTTGTATTTCTGGTGGTGGAATTTCATTACAAAAGGATGGATAACCTGATCCTGAATGTGGCCTGTTTTCTCACTGTGTGGTCTCCATTACATCAGCACCTGACCCTCTCAGGCCTGCCCTTTCATGTGGTACCCTTGCTTTCTAAGAGCAAGGCCATCAGGAGTCTCAACCTTCCTGCAGTGGGTTTGGAATTTGCAGGAATATTCTCTGTGCTGCGACAGTGATCATTCTTGCCTTGATTACTAAGCAGGAGACAGGTAGAGAAATGCAGAAAATATCTACTGAACACATAAAACATTCTTTAGTTATTCAAATTCCTCCCTTACATAAACCTCAAAAAAATGAAAAAAAGGAGTTAAGAATTACTCACACATATGGTATCAAAATAAGTGTGATTATGTGAATGTATATACATATATTCACACAATTATTTGCAGCATGCTTAGATAAGTTCTTTATATAGCAACCTGTTATTCAATAAAAAGCTCAGAACTATTTTTTATCATCAGAATAAAATCTGGTGTTTGAAGTATTATTTGTGGAAAAATCGGATGTTTTGTCTACATATTACAGTAAAACTGAAGTTTAATCTGAAATAATTTGCACTCATAAATCAGTTGATTTTCTGTTTTATTTTCAGTTATGAGATCAAATCATGAAATTTTCTTAGTCAAGTAACCTTCAATCAGATTTTACTTTTTAAATGTATTCTGGTAAGAAACTGTGCCCTATCTCAACCCATGAGCACACTGTAACCAGTCAGCAGTCTAAAATGGGACAGGGTTTTAATCGGTACTATGCTGATCATGGTGACTGTGTATGGAGACTTTGTCTGAATTTTCTACTCCATGATTCCTATCAGAAGCAGCAAATGAAGTCTTATGGCTATAGGGGAGAATCTGCAGAGAGTTCTCACTAACAGCAGAGAGGTTAAATGGTCTACACTATTTGATTATAAATATACCAAAATTATTTTTTGATAAAAATCTGTTTTAAATAAAAATCCACTAAAACCAACAATAATAAGGAAAAGTATAGAATTTCTAAGGACTGAATTTATCCCTGATATATAAATATAAATGAAATAAGTAAATTTGCTCATTATACTTTGTAAAAGACTTATTTTCGGTTTCCAAAATTATTTTTTCCCCTGAGGTCTGTTGCATTAAACTCAGTATCTGCATTAACAACTTGCTCCTGAAAGCTGATACCCAAACAGAGGGCTTTCTTTCCAGAAGGGTGTCCTAACCCCAGTCACACGTCTGCTAATTTGGCCTTTCTCTTAATCTCCGAAGAACTTGCTGAACAGAAGTGAAACTATGCACGTGCTAATGGCTCGCGCTCTGCAAACTCCCCTCTCTCCCCGAGAGTGTCTGGTGTGCAAAGCTGAGCTGGAACAAAGATACACTAATTATTCCCCATTAATTTGTCTGCTTGAATGGTCCTAAATACCAGAGTGATTAATTAGCGCAAGGCAGCCGGGGCAGGATGTCACACCCTTCTCTGCGTTTAAGTGTCGGTAAGGTTGTGCTCAAGTGTTGACAACAGCATATCTTTAATTTTCTTCAAGAAGAAAAGTTTAGTCAGTGCAATTAATTTGAGCTTGGCTGGCTTGCAGGAATAAATGTAACATGTGGAATGATATTACTGCTGTATAGGCATTTTTTTGCCTCCTTGGGGTACAGTAAAACTTTTTTGGCAACTCTGTTATTGAATAGTGTATTTCTATAATTGTTTCGATTTGGCTTAATTACTTTTGTGCATTTTGCAGCAAAAAAAAAATCCATGGATCATAAACTAGAAATTATTATTCATAATAGGCTGGGATGGATATAGATGAATGAGTGCATGGATAAGAATTAGAATGACATGACATTAAATTTGGTATCCTTTTATTGCATGCAGTTTTCTCTCAAGGACTAAAATATACAGCAATGTTATAAAAATAATTTGAAACCACTTAACCTCTGAAGGTTATAATCAATTTACTTAAAAATATATAACTGAAAAGTTACTTATTTGACCTAATTCTTTGGAAGTAGATTTTGCTGAGATTTTAAGCTTTACAAACAATAGTTTGCCTAGATTTGTCTTATATGTTACTTATAACATAGAAGTCACTTGTAAAAATAAGAGAGTGATAGGTAATATTTAGCACTTTCGTTATATTCCTTATTTTTTGTAAATTTATTTGTCAGAGTGCTTTTCATAAAAAAATTAACTCCATTTTAAAACAGTTATGTACTGTTTAGAGAAATGAATCAAATAAAGTAGCTGCTTGTTCGTACTCTTTTCCCTCTGTTTTTAAGATTAAACTACAAACATAATTCTGAAATAGAAACATAATACTATATAATTAGGAAGTAGCGTGTTTCATTTGTTACATTATATTTCTTGGCTGTTACTGAAATTTTAAATTCATTCATTTTGCTATGGGCATGCTGTTTTGTTTTGTTTTGTTTTCAAACAGTGGGAGGAGAAAAAAAAAATCAGAGAGTGCCACGCAGCCGCAGCCGGCGGCATGAATGTTCTCATCCTTTCTTTCATAGTCTTCCTCCAGCGCTATACAAACCCAAAAGGCTATTCAGCAGCAGGGGTGGGAGCACCGAGGGAGGGAAGGAGTCACCTCTCCCATCTCTCCATGTATCTCATTGTTCATCACTTGTCAGTGTATTTCCCACACACCATCTCCAGCCACTCTGCCCCTCATCCCGACTGCCGGTTCCATGACCTCTATGACATTATCCTCTCTCCCTCCATTCCCTACATCTACAGTCTTGTTTTGTTTTTTAATTTTTCCCAGACTGTGATTGCTATAAGACTGTCACTCTGACTATAAAACGTAGAAAATATTTGTCAGAACAACTATAACAAAGGTTTCTCAGTAGAGTGATGCCTGATTCCTTCTGCATCATATTCTTGCCCTACCTCCTTGCTTCTGCCTCCAGGTTCTTCACAACTTTTCACAATGATTATTAACTTTTCACTGAAGCAGTATGTGTTGTGAAGAAAGCACAATCCTCAGGATGGAAGTTTTATTTCCAGTAGTAGTTTTACTACTCATTAATAGTCCAATTTAAGGAAAAAATATTACTTAACCTACTGAGTCACTTCTGTAAATTACTAACATTTGCTCCTTGGAGATGTAAATGAAATAAGAAATATGATTCTTTATCCACTTGTTTAATATTTTGTTACTCCAGGTAGAAAAAAGGTAGCTGTATTTTCTTGGTGCTTCACAATTTTTTGAATTTTGCTACATCGTTCAGTTCAGTTCAGTTCAGTCGCTCAGTCGTGTCTGACTCTTTGCGACCCCATGAATCGCAGCACGCCAGGCCTCCCTGTCCATTACCAGCTCCTAGATTTCACTCAGATTCACATCCGTCGAGTCAGTGATGCCATCCAGCCGTCTCATCCTCTGTTGTCCCCAATCCTTCCCAGCAACAAAGTCTTTTCCAATGAGTCAACTCTCTGGCAGGGCATAAAATTATTTATGTTTATTTATTTATGGCAGTATTTAGTTAGTCAAAGCTAACTATGGTCGATTCCTTGCCTCTCTGTATGTATACACATGCTTTCCACATCAAGAGATGGAGTCTAGTTCTTCTTTTCTTGAATTTAGTGGCACCTTCTCCTATGATTGTGGCAAAGTGATGGCCCAGGATTTTCAAGCTAGGTTGTAAGAAGCTTTGGAGCTTCCCTTGGATTATTTGCTATCTCTTGTATTTATGATGCTTCCTCTAAGAACCTGAGAGAAGCTACATAAGAGAGCTACATGGATGCCATGTGTAGATGCTCTGGTCAACAGCTCTAGCTGAGCTTCCATGTGGCAGCCAGCATGAACTGATCACTGTATTGGATGTGTAGCCCAATCGAATTTTCAGATGATACCAGTATCTGCCACCATTTGTTTGTCACCCCATGAGAACCTCCCAGTGAAAATCATCCTGCTGAGTCCATTTGATCCATGGAAATGTGAGAGATGATAATAAAGCATTACTTTAAGCCACTAAGACTGGGGATGATTTGTTATATAGACAGAATAATGAAACAACAACAAAGCTGGATATTAGCATAATTTAAACTTTTTACATCACAGTGGCAAATCAATATAAAATTCACAGCTAGAACATGAATAATTGAGCAAGGAATTGTATTTGTGTACATCAGTTATCTTCATTCATTCATCCATCCATCCATCATTTGACTACCATGAGCCAGAATTTTTGCTTGTTATATACACTAAAGAATTTTTATAAACAAAAGGTTTAGTTCCTCAAAGTATATTGATTAGAAATGTGTATTATCAAAATAACTTTTATAAATAACAAAATGAGATTTAAAATGCACTCTTAATAAACAGTTATAAGTTATTTTCAGAACTGATGTGAGATACCAGATTTTGAATTGCAATAACTCAAAACTCTTGTCCTTAACTCTAAATCACACTGATTCCTAAGTACAAGAATTCCTTTAACAGAAGTTTTAGTCTTGTCAATGCTTCTCACATTGTAGTGAGAAGTAGAATGAAAAACTCTGACTATAACACCAATTTCCCCCACTATTCCTTTATAAAATTATCCTGACAGTATTGGCATTACTCTCAGTGTTTTAGAAAAATCAGTGTCAATACCATCTTATGTGCTGTGGACAACACTGGTCACACAAATGATACCTTTCAGGAATAAAGTAGATGAAAACAATTTAATTTATACTTAACTTTTTCAGAAAATATACATTTTTGCCTTTGCTCCTTGCCTTTGGCCTTCTTTGACAGTTCTGTCTGCTTTCCTTTATCATTTTTGTGGGCTTGTTCCCTGCTGGACCTAAAGTTGCAAAACTCAAAGAGTGGAAATAGTTTATCAAAACAGTCTGTGCATCTTTGAAAGTGGAAGTGACGCAGGGTGGAATGTGTAGTATTCAGACAAGCAGCAGTTTGTAATATCGAAAGCAATGACACACTCTCGCTCGTTTCTCTTTAGTGAGTACTTGGCTGCTTAGAAACTGGGAGAGGAAGATAGAGGAGGATTTTGTTTGGGGGAAACAAAAAAGAGGCCCAGTGGAGCTCAGCTCATGCTGAAAGCAGCAATGAGTCATGTAGATGATGACTGTGTTAAGTGACCAGCCCCATCTAACATCCAGGAAGGCCTTCTGTGACTCCTTCCTCACTCCCTCCAAAGTGTTAACACTGTTCAATGTTAGCAAGAGCATAGCCCAAGTAATGAAAATTTTTCTCTCTTCCAACAGAGTATTTTTTTAAATTTTTAAAATTGTCATTGGAGTATACTTCATTTACAGTGTTGTGTTAGTTTCTCTTACACAGACATTTATATATATAAATCAGTTATATATATATATTTATTTATTTATTTATTTATTTATATATCTCCACTCTTTTAAAAATTCTCTTACCATACAGGTCACAACAGAATATTGAGTAGAGTTCTGTGTACTATATAGTAGGTCCTTGCATGTGCATTTGTACTTGTGTGCTAAGTCTCTTCAACCGTGTCTTACTCTTTGCCAATGTATGGACTCCTCTGTCTACGGGATTCTCCAAGCAAGAATACTGGAGTGGGTTGCCATGCCCTCCTCCAGGGATTCTTCTCTATCCAGGGATCGAAACTACATCTCTTACTTCTCCTGAATTGGCAGGTGGGTCCTTTGCTACTAGTGCTATGTCGGAAGCCTAGAGTAGGTCCTTATTAGTAATCAGTTTTATGTATAGTAGTGCATATATCCCGATCTCCCCAAAATAGGTATTTGTGGAAAACATTCACTTTCTTCTGCCCATAGGCATACTGAAACAAAGGTTTAGTGTCTAGTATTATATTGACTCTAGTATTTGTAAACCTTGATTTACCTGTAGCATCTAAATGCAAAATCAGTTTTAGTATCAGAGACTCTCATCAGTCCAAGGTCTGATGCCAAGCAGTTACATTGAAATCACCAGGAGAGTGTGTTTAAAATCTGGAATTCCATCTTGCAGGAATGGGACCTGAGAATTTGTTATTGTTCTCATCCCTGGTGGCTCAGATGGTAAAGCGTCTGCCTGCAATGCGGGAGAACCAGGTTCAGTCCCTGGGTTGGGAAGATCCCCTGTAGAAGGAAATGGCAATCCACTCTAGTACTCTTGCCTAGAAAGTCCCATGGACAGAGGACCCTGGTAGGCTACAGTCCATGGGGTCGCAAAGCATCAGACACAACTGAGCAACTTCACTTTCTTTCTTTTCTTTACCATCACATTGGCTATGCCCAGGCTTTCTTCCATGAAGCTACAGTGCCTTGAGAGACTCTGTAAAAGGAACATTCGGTATAGAAAGACACAATGCATGTGGCCATACTGAAGTCTGAAATGTATTTAATTTGACTCAACCAAGACTTACTGGCCCTTCGAAAGCATTTTTTTTTTAAACATAGTATTCCATGAATAACACATTGAGAAAATAAAGTTTACAAGAATGTTGAGATGTTCCTTTAATTAAAATTAAGCAAAGCAAAATTTTATTTGCTTTGCAAAAGTTATGTTTTACTCATATTCTCTTATGGTATTTCCTATAAGCTTGACCTTTTCTTTTTTTCAATTGCTTACTCTCTCTGTTAATATGTTTTTAACTGTAACAATATTTTTAAAAATAGAAATAATGTTTTCTAAAAAAAACATAGAAATTACCTTAAAATTATATGTGTACCTGAAATGTTTAATTGTTTTCCAAGGAACATATGTGTTACTCATTACTTCAAAGGTCCAATTCTAAGAATTTACAAATAGAATCAAAATATTTCATTACAAAGTAAATGGTCACTAGAACAACACACCATGTCCTGTCTTATACTGTATGTAATTAATTGCGGACAGGAATCTTCCCTCAATTGACACAAAGCTACTAGAGGAAATAGATAATTTGCTCATCTTGCCAGGCTCAAAAGCCTTTGCTGAGTTATGTTGATTCCTGTTGATTCCTGTAACCAGATTCTGCTGAATCATGATATCAATGTCCAGATGCTGTTCAATGTGAAGAATTCACATGCTTCAGTAGTTTGCTGACCTTATCAGGTTTCTTGTGATTTGTTTATTTTTCAAAGGTAAGATGATTCTTCATCTTCAATTGGCATATTGGAAACATCAATAATCAGCATCAGTTCATACTCTACTTCAGTACAAAAATCCAATCTAATTTTTACAAGCTCCTTGAGGACAGGGATTATATTTTTGTTTCTTTTTTGTTCCACTTAGACATATAATACCGTTTTACACAAAAGTGTTCAAGAAGTATCTGTGGAGTGAATATGAATCACCAAAAGGGATACAAGTTGAGCCACTTATGATCATTATGACTTGCTTGATATAATAGTTTTCTAAAAAGCAGAATACCAGACTTGATGTTAATAGCAGCATAGTGCCAACTGAGGGCTGCTTTCTGCGCTGAATGGATTTTCCCTCTTTGCTTTCTTCTGTCCCTTGCTCTTATTCTTACTTATTTCCAAAGCTCTGAATATTCAGCTTATATAGTTAAAAGTTAAATTTCAAAGATGATAATGAATTTGAGAGTGGGGATTCTGTTAACAGCAGCAATAAACAAGTGAGAGTTGCATTACACTGTGACAAAAGTTCTTCAGCTTCTATGGGCCCCTGTGTTCGCAGATGAAGTGCCAAATGGAAATGTTCAATAAAACATGTGTGAGGCTGCACAATAGAACAGTCCTTACATTTTACATCAAGCTGCATCAGGGTCACGGGAGGTGTTTTATTAGCACAGTCAACAATAATATCGTGATTTTTATTAGGAGGAAAAGATAGTGAGAGACTCCTAATTATTTTTCAGCCTGAGGGGCATTTTTTCTTAAAATGAGTGTTAATTTGATCATTGTCGTGCAGTTCACAGATTTACATGAACTTATTTCACTGTGACACATGGTTAAGAACCAGACTAAGATTGTTGCTTTATTAATGGTTTTCAGTAAATGTATTCAAAAGTGCTAACTATGTGGGTGTATGGATGATATTGATAGCACTCAGAGGGTTGAATCCTTTTGGAAGTAGCTAGCCTGAAGCCCTTTTCACATGATACTTTCTTTGTTCATGCAGTGAGATGTTAAGCCTACAAGAATGAAATAAAATCCCAGTGAAATAAGAATGGTGTTGTCTCAGATATTACCAGAGTGGCTTTTCTAGAAATGTTTCCTTTCTTGTTTTCCCCTTCCGCCAGTAAGGCAGGCATTAGAGACATGTAAAAGTCACTGATTTTTCAAAACACTTGCTTTGGCATAATCAACAAAATGCTGCACAATGTTTTTGTTGTTAAATATTATAGAATAAGCATAATCTACTAAGCCTTACACTAACAATTCTTGCCGAGTATATTTCTGAAGCTTATTTATTCTGATTTTCTTTTTAATCTGCATACATTATACTAAACTGAAAATAAGAATTTTAAACTAGTAGTTACCAGGTTCATTTTAATTTTATCTATCCTTTTTATACACATCATTAATTTGGTAAAAAGTCTTACAAAAAATCTTCTGCCCTGATACCATAAAATATTCTACACCAGCCATATTTTTGATGTAGAAAAAGTCTTCAAAAAGGGCAAAAGTTTAATATGTAGAAGGAGGGAAACTGTGACTTATTATGTAGGGTTTTCTATTTAATTTAAAATTGACTTTAAATAATTTAGAGAATTTGCAATATATCCTGAATTGGACTCAGAAAATTGGTATTTTTTTACACAAAAATCTCAATTTGAGCAAAAATCCCCATTTTTGAAGATGAATTTTAAATGTTATATTACACATATAAAACTGACTTGTAAATTATGAAGTATATCAAGATTTTAAGTTGCTATATCCTCACTTGAACTATTAACCTGTATGCGGCCGTAAAGACCACTCAGTATCTTTATACATTTTTAAATGACCAAAAACTACAGAAAATTTGTCACATATTATTCACATAGCAGAGTAATCTTAAAAGATGTATGGTGAGTAGATGCTAATAAAAAAGTGATGCTTATCCCATGGCAAACCTAGTACATAATTCATGTTTTTAAGAATATCCTTGTTGTTAAAACTGCTTGAGATAGCTGCTTTTACCACTTACTAATGGGAATTGGATTTGACAAAAAATGGATTGAAACAAAGTTAACCTTGCTACAAACAAGAGAGTAAATACAGTATAACTTTCAAGTATTATTATAGATCAAAAATAACTTTAAAGCATAAGGAAGTATTCTCAATTATACTTTCGCCTTTCTTTATAGAGGTGAAGACTTTTTTTCCCAAACACAATTTATATGCTTGAATATGTTTTTGATATTGGAAAATGTACCAATATGAAAAAGAAAATTTTCCATGTGTGTTATCACTCATTAACCAATCCTCTCTTTAAAGCATGTTAAGATTCCAACTTTCCAAGAATTCAGAAGCACAATTATAGATTTTTTGCACATGCAGACACTTTGAAAAATCATTGAATTCTTTTGTCAGATTCTCAGAAGAATTTGGGAAATTTTGTTTTATTTTTTAATGGCACTTTCCCATGACTCCTTTCAATAATCTTGTAGTTCTGTTTTGTACCAGTGGTTTGCAGTCAAGGCATCAACGAACTGTTTCTACTTGAGTAATATTAATCTCATTGAAAAGACAGACCTCCAATATTCTGAGTCTCATAGAACTTCTGCACAAGGCATTGGGACACATCTGCTATGAACAGTGTCTGTTATCATTCACACTCTTATCCTTAAAAAAAAATTGATTGGGAACATCTTGAAGTCACTTAAATTATTTCTAGGGAATCTCACAATAAATCACATACACGTTATGTTTAAAGGTCATCTGAAGGCCTCAGTGAAGATATTTTGATAGAGCAAGTCTCTATTTTGCATACTGATTTGTCTAACAAGCAGTCATGATTCAATAATGCCTAATGTGTTATAGTAATATAAAAGAGAATCTTAACTTCAGTTCAGTTCAGTTCAGTTCAGTTCAGTCTCTCAGTCGTGTCCGACTCTTTGTGACCCCATGAATTGTAGCACACCAGGCCTCCCTGTCCATCACCAACCCCTGGAGTTCACTCAAACTAACGTCCATCGAGTCGGTGATGCCATCCAGCCATCTCATTCTCTGTTGTCCCTTTCTCCTCCTGCCCCCAATCTCTCCCAGCATCAGAATCTTTTCCAATGAGACAACTCTTCGCATGAGGTGGCCAAAGTATTGGAGTTTCAGCTTTAGTATCAGTCCTTCCAAAGAACACCTAGGACTGATCTCCTTTAAAATGGAATGGGTCGCTCTCCTTTCAGTCCAAGGGACTTTCAAGAGTCTTATCCAACACCACAGTTCAAAAGCATCAATTCTTTGGTGCTTAGCTTTCTTTATTAGTTCAACTCTCACATCCATACATGACAACTGGAAAAACCATAGCCTTGACTAGACGGACCTTTGTTGGGAAAGTAATGTCTCTGCTTTTGAATATGCTATCTAGGTTGGTCATAACTTTCCTTCCAAGGAGTAAGCGTCTTTTAATTTCATGGCTGCAATCACCATCTGATCACTGTGAAGAGCTGACTCACTGGAAAAGACTCTGATGCTGGGAGGGATTGGGGGCAGGAGAAGAAGGGGACGACAGAGGACGAGATGACTGGATGGCATCACCGACTCAATGGATATGAGTTTAGGTAAATTCCAGAGGTTGGTGATGGACAGGGAGGCCTGGCGTGCTGCGATTCATGAGGTCGCAAAGAGTCGGACTTGACTGAGTGGCTGAACTGAACGGAACTGAACTGAAAACTATAAGCCTAACTTTTGGTCATATGCCTGCTCCTATGTATGGAAAGCAACAGCTACCAAAGATAGAATCATTCAGGTGTGTTGTAGTAGCAATATAATATAAGCTGCATTGCCCTAAGTGTGAAACATGTTGCTAAGTGGTAAATAGCTTTTATTAGCCTGGAATAAATAAAAGGCATACTTCCATCATTTTATATCATGGCTCAATTCCTGGTATTTCCACTGATGTTGAAACTATACAAATAATAGCTTGAGTTTATTTATAAATTTGATGTAGGCTTTATGTACTGTGGTGTTGGAGAAGACCCTTGAGAGTCCCTTGGACTGCAAAGAGATCCAACCAGTCCATCCTAAAGGAAATCAGTCCCTGCTGTTCATTGGAAAGACTGATGTTGAAACTGAAACTCCAATATTTTGGCCACCTGATGCGAAGAGCTGGCTAATTTGAAAAGACCCTGATGTTGGGAAGATTGAAGGCAGGAGGAGAAGGAGACAACAAAGGATGAGATGGTTGGATAGCATCACCAACTCGATGGACATGAGTTTGGGTAAACTCTGAGAGTTGGTGATGGACAGGATGGCCTGGCATGCTGCGGTTTATGGGGTCGCAGAGTTGGACACGACTGAACGACTGAACTGAACTAGGTGCTATTCATACCCATATTAGTATCTTGGCAATGCATTAAAAAGTTGTGCAGGGCTAAGGGCTGTATTTTGCAGGATATCTAGAGTCTCTAGTCTCTACTCAACGCCAACATTTCCACTAATCATTGTGACCACCAAAAAAGTCCGTATATGAATTTCCATTATCACCCTTATTATGACAAGTAGGATTCTCATCTATTTGAAAGGATTGGCCACTGGTTCTGTTCATGCAAACAGGAAATTTCCCTTTCATATTCATTAAGATAGCTTCCCTGAGTGGTCTTATTTTTCCTCTCAGCCAAGTTTATCCAGAAAATTGATAGCTTTTATAACATGAAAGCTGAAAAACAAAGTTTATGATAAATTCACTGGCCGATAATGGTATTTGATTTTTTTTAACAAACTTAATCATCCCAAAGCTCTATTTCTACACATATCTGTTCACCACTCAATCACTTTCTCCTGCCTAAAGAGTTATTTATTACAAATAAATTTGCAGCAAAACAAAAGAAGGCAACTTTAGTTATATTTTATATGAAACATTTCATGAACGTTCTGTTTTTGAATGTCTCTGTTCAGGTGAAATCCAGGGTGTCACACGGTTCCCTTTGGGCATTAAGATGCTCTGAGATGCATGTTTCTTCCTTTCTCTGGTGTGCTAGTTCCTTCTGAAGGCTTGCTTTTACAGCCTCAACAGAAATTCCTAGATTCAGACAGGTATGGTGTCCTTACTTCATGACATCTTGTCAGTCAATACCTCAAATGGTGAAAGCTTGTTATGTGGAAGAACGTCCTTGGTCAAGTACTCCTGCTGCTGCTGCTGCTGCTGCTAAGTCGCTTCAGTTGTGTCCAACTCTTAGTGACCCCATGGACTACAGCCTGCCAGGCCCCATGGGATTTTCCAGGCAAGAGTACTGGAGTGGGTTGCCATTGCCTTCTTTGAGTACTCCTGCTCAGCTCCTTCAAATAACCCTACTTTCTAGAAGTTTCTACTGTAATGAGTTTCTATTATAAGCATTCTATAAAATTGTATTTATTCAAGAATCGTTTGTCAAGCAGGTGATATGAGCCTTGACCTAGGGCAGTCACTTCTTAATGGACCAAAATAAATTATGCAAAATTTATTTGTTGCAATCCACAATCCAGTCTTTTCTTGATGGACCAAATAATAAAATATAATTTTAAGTTAATTATTACAAAAGGAATTATAACTAAAAATCAATAATGAATTCATAGTCATTGGAATATTTATTCATTTAAATTCATTGTATGAAAGAATATAATATAACCTAAGAATATATAATAATATAATAGAGGGGGCAGGCAGAGTAGGTTCAAAGTATCTATTGTTTCTAGTGTACTGAGGTGAGTTCTAGGTTCACAAGGGAACAAAACTCCCACGTCTCCAGTTTCTTCTTCTTGGGCTAAAACAGTCTGGCTGAGGCAGACTGACTTAAATATCCAGAGCATTGCAAACAGACTAGATACACTTTTATGTGGATTGCAATAAATAAATTTTGAATAATTTATTTTTTGGTTACAAAACTGCAGTGAAAAAGCACAATTGACATCTTGTCCTGCCTGCATTATGACTAAGCAGGGCTTCCCAGGTGGCGCTAGTGGTAAAGAACCCACCTGCCATTGCAGGAAACATAAGAGATGAGGATTCAATCCCTGGGTTGGGAGGATCCCCTGGAGAAGGGCATGGCAACGCACTCCAGTATTCTTGCCTGGAGAATCCCATGGACAGAGGAGCCTGGTGGGCTATAGCCCCTGGGGTTGCAAAGAGTCAAATACGACTGAAGGACTTAACACGCATGCCTTATAGGTCAGTCAGAAATAAAAGTGAAGCAAACAAACAAACACATTATGAGGTAAGCTAAAGTAAGCAAAATAAAAAACCCATCTAATACTAGTTGTTTAAATCAATGAAGAGTTCAGTCTTTTCCTCAAAGTGGCCAGCTTCCTAACAAACAAAATTAATCCTACCTTGGCAGTACTGACACCTACAGATAGGTGAAGACTCCTAGAAATAGGGTAGTCATTTGAGGAAACAGCTGCTTTTTTTCCACCTTAGTAACCTTACATTACAGTATTAGTTTTCGTTTACACATTCATTTCAAACTGTGTTCAATAAGATGTTTTCTTCAGAAGACTTCCTCATAAACAGTTTGCTTTTGCAAATAAATATTTTTAATAGGTGTTTTTGACACTAGTCATATATATTTAAGAGAGCGTTAATTTATAAACAAAGAAAATTGCAAACTCCATATACCCTTACTATGAATTCTATACTCTTTAATGATCCAGCTTTTAAACCTGTTTTTCTAAAGTAGACTTAAGTTAAATAAACTCTATTGAAATGAGTAATAAGATGATTTACTCCTCTCCATATATTTAGGTAGCTGCAGAAAATTATATCAAATTCAGTCATTTCGCATTGATTTATTCAACACCAAATATATATTATGCGCCAGACACTATTTCAGCCGCTGAAGGTGAAGGAATGAGCAAAATAGATGCAGGTCTTGTTGCTATGGGCTCACATTCTAATAAACTATAAATATATAATAAATTACATGTAATATTAAGGATAATTGACTTTATGTAGTATAAACATGGCTAAACAACTGGGGCTTCAGATTTCATTTAAAATTACTTTCTACTGTTTTCATAGGAAGTGTTACTTGAAGAAGAAACTCTGAAGTAGAGGATTTATTAATCACACAAAAGGAGAAACACTTAGTGACCCCTTTTGAATGTAATGGCTGTTAAGATGGCTGATAACCTATTTTAAACCTTTGCATTTTAAGAGAAGATTGAAAAATGGAACAGCTCAGCAAGGAAAGTCTTTAACAAATTAGGTAAAAATTTCATGAAAAAGTTTTAGACGCTAGAGTAACTCCATTCACTCCATTTAAACGAATGCTAATTCAGCTTTTAGAAGCTGAATTGGGTTGACCAAAAATTTCATTTGGGATTTTCTGAAACATCTTATGGAAAAAAAAAAATGAAAATTTTGGCCCTCCAATCTTGAGGAAGCCATTTGCTCACTGAGTGAATTTGGTTCAACATTTATGCAGAAATCATTGTAAACTCCGTTTCAATTTTGGGGAATAAGAAAAAAAATACACAGTGATATTTACACCCTCCCTCGTTATGAGCTTCTTGAACTTTCCTTCTGAAATGGATTTATATATATAAATATATATATATATATATATATATATATATATATATACACACACACACACACAGAGAACAGCAATAGTCCTTAGAAGGACTTGTGTTTCTTGAAAAAGAAAAAGTGGCCCTTCTCGGTTCAGTTCAGTTGCTCAGTCGTATCCGACACTTTGTGATCCCATGAACTGCAATACACCATGCCTCCCTGTCCATCACCAACTACCGGAGTCCACTCAAACCCATGTCCATTGACTCAGTGATGCCATCCAGCCACCTCATCCTCTGTCGTCCCCTTCTCCTCCTGCCCTCAATCTTTCCCAGCATCAGGGTCTTTTCAAATGAGTCAGCTCTTCGCATCAGGTGACCAAAGTATTGGAGTTTCAGCTTCAGCATCAGTCCTTCCAATGAACACCCAGGACTGATCTCCTTTAGGATGGACTGGTTGGATCTTGCAGTCCAAGGGACTCTCAAGAGTCTTCTCCAACACCACAGTTCAAAAGCATCAATTAATCGATGCTCAGCTTTCTTTATAGTCCAACTCTCACATCCATACATGACTACTGGAAAAATCATAGCCTTGACTAGCCAGACTTTTGTTGACAAAGTAATGTCTCTGCTTTTTAATATGCTATCTAGGTTGGTTATAACTTTTCTTCCAAGGAGTAAGCGTCTTTTAATTTCATGGCTGCAATTACCATCTCTAGTGATTTTGGAGCCCCCCAAAATAAAGTCAGCTTTATTTGTTTCCACTGTTTCTCCATCTGTTTGCCATGAAGTGATAGGACCAGATGCCATGATCTTCGTTTTCTGAATGTTGAGCTTTAAGCTAACTTTTTCACTCTCCTCTTTCACTTTCATCAAGAGGCTCTTTAGTTCTTCACTTTCTGCCTTACTAAATGTTAGCAAAAACAGAAATAAAGTTTATTCAACCACTTTGTGCCTGTTCATGAGACATCTATCAAACAGCATAGATGTGCCCATGTAAAGATTATCTTTTGCTCATTAGCTGACTAGAACCTCTAGTTCACATCATTCCTTTCAGAGTCAGGGAACTTGGGGTACAATCTATAGAGTCATTAGAATACTTGTCCTGTACATAAATTGTCTCAATGCCTCTGTCACGTCTTTCTGATTCCTCTTTCCTATCCTGATAAGGAGTCAGATGTGAGCGGCTCTGCTGTTCTGATGGAATGCTCAGTGAGGTCAGAGCCGAGTTGTTAAGGATGCCAGTAGAGTCTAGGGGAGTTTGAGGTATCCTGCAGGGCTGTGAGAAGGGTGCTGGAACTCACAGATTGTTGTAGATTTCATCCTGGATGGTTTACCGAGCACTTTGGGATGCCTGAGGTGAAAATTACAGCAATTTTAAGAGTCTGACACACTTTCCAGCTGATAGCACTAGAAACATGACTTGTAGTCTCCTTGTCTTTCCTTATTTGTTTCTTTGAATGAAGATGGCAGAAATGCTGTGTATGAACTATTACCCAGTATGTGAGTTTTTATGAATTAAATTAATTTATCCTAGAAAAATCCATTTATTTTTTCCCTTCTTTTGAGTAACTTATATAATAGAGCAGATTCACTATATTTATCAAAGTTATTAGAGCCCTGGGTTTTTAATTACTGGTTGGGACCCCAGCCTTTCTAGTAGAATCCAGGCTGCACACTGAAGGGGGGAAAAAGAAACGACAGATTATGCAGTATACAAGCAGGATATCAGTGACTCATTCTCATCTAAGACAACGTTTAATCCAATTGTAGTTGCTCTGGAACCCTATTCCTCTTATTTTATTTGTGGGGAGGGGATTTGGATGTTACCAACCAGAACAATTAATTGCAGCCTCACATGACACATTGTTTTTAACAAAATTAAAATTATAAAAACTATAACATTTCATGGATAAAAAAATTGAACGTTTTTCATGTACAAGCAAGAACTTTAGCCTGTACTAAAGTTTTTAGTGCATTTCTCCTTAGCATTAAGTTATATGCCTGAAATGAATTACTGATATTTTTATAACTGGTCACATCACAGAATTGGATATATCAGGATTTACTCTTAATGATTTGGAATTATTCTTTCAACTTATACAAACACCCTATTGTTATTTCTCTCCTAGAATTTTAGAATCTATGAAAACCCCCAAATAAGCATGAAGCAGCTATTATAAAATGAGCCATATCTGAGGGCATGTTAAGCTTTTCCTGTGGACAGTTTTATGCAGTGCTCAAAGTTAGACCTCTAGATATATGTGAATTACATTTGTAATTCTAACATTAGAATCTATGTGTTAGTTTGAAAGGTTCTGTATGTCAAAGACCGATTTCCTCCCCCCATTCTTATGATTCCTTAATAGTATAATAATGTAAAGAGTAAATGCTCTGTGGATGAATCAAAAAATAACTAGTAAAAGCCATGTGAATTTTTTAAATAATAAAAGAAAACAATATAAGATATCTTTAGTTATACATTACAAGGAAGCTGAATAAACTTCAGTTTGAAAAAGTATATAGTTCTGTTCTAGTTGTCAAAGTTTCATATATGTTATGTGAATGGATACATCAAAGAGATTTAATGAATGAATATCTTATGAGTACATCCTTTCTTCTTTCTACTATGACTGTTTCTTCATCACTTAACCCTAATTCTGCTCTTTGTTGCCCCCAAAGTTTGCTAATCCATTAGCTCTTCCTCTCCATATCTCTTTTATAGATTTCTTAATGTTAGTAGGAATCAGCCTTCAGCAACCACATCATAAATCTGAGTGCAGTCTAAAATCTAATTGTTTCAATGTTGTCAAATAAGAGTGACCAGTAAGAAAGGTTTATGACTAAAACTTCCACTTGTGGATGTACATTCAGCTCTTCATATAGTCAAAAACTTTAATTCGTAAAATATCAGTACAAAGAACAAAATGCAACTTTGCAATTATTTGCATAGAAGTTACCACTTAAAATGAAGAGCAATACCTGTGACATTTGGGCTGTCTAGACAAAGGTTGTTTACCCAAACTAAATCCATTAAAGGTATGTCTCATACTGTTAGCTAAATCCTACTAAAAATATTCTTACTGAGTCCAGCATGCCCTGGTGCCTAACTCCATGGCATAAATTAAGGTTCAGAGAAAGTCTCTTAACTCTTTCAGACCTTTAAAGCAAAAGGAGCAATTCAGATAATCATTGAACTAATCCAAAATGCAGATATCTACATGTTAAGGTTTATTTTATCACTGAAAGTTTTCATCTACTAAAGACATGTAATTTCACACTTAAAAATAGAGCCACAAAAAATAGCTATTTGCTAAAGCAAATAGGAATAAGATTGTGAGTGCGTGGTATGTGTGATAATTTGGATAGCATAAAAGTTTGTGAAGTTTAGCCTATAGAAGTGGTTTATGGATGGAACAGTTGATTATCACAGCAAAATAATAGTAAGTACTATAGCTGCAAGAAAGGAGTAGCAGGACTTGACATCTACCCTGAGTTGTAATTTTATATCCTAAACACTTAGATTTACTTCTTTCATGAAATTTAAAAATTAGAGTCCAGTTTGTGATTTTTCCATTTTCTTGTCTTTTTTTTTTTTTTTTTTTTTAGGTCTTATGTCCCAGGGACTAATTCTCCAGCTCTTATTTCATAGTTACCGCACCTTATATCCTGCCATTATTTTCTTTCTGAGAACACAGTCTAAAACACATGGATCCTGAAACTCTTCAACCAAAGTTAAGAAAAAGCTGATGAATTATCGATAAAATTAGTACCAGAGGCATTACCACATACAAATCTCATCATTTGACAAAAATGTGATGAATATAGAAAAAGCTGAGCTTGAGAATGCATGTAGTCTAATTGCTCTTTTGTTGTCATTGATTTTCTTGCTACTCTAGTCATATGATTTTTTTTTTTCAAAATATCCCAGAAGTGGATTTCTTTCTCCATATCCTAAACTTCTGGAATTGTCTCTTCATATGAGAACATGAATCAGTGTACCCAGTTCCTCATCTATCCAGACTCAACCAAAAACAACTTCTTGAAAAATATTTGGGTAGAGTGATTGTAATCGTTATTGGTTTGGTTTTTGTTAACCTTTATTTTTTGTTTGAGGAAGATTAAGTCAATCCACCTGGAGTTTAATACTATATGTTACTATAGTAACTTTATAGCCTGTTTGGCTGTGACAAAGGGGCTTCATCTCTTCCATTTCATGCTCCTGTGTCGACCTACTCCCTCCCAGTGTTTTATTATATCTGTCTTTAAGGGTATCTGCGGGAGCCACAGCTGCTGTGCTTTTGTAACAGAAAGCAGTTTTCACTGTGTGAAATGCTGGGCTCTAAGAGGTCTTACAGGCTGATGGCATTATTGAATTTCAAAGCAAAGACAAACAACATTAAATTGTTTGAAGCTAATATTCATGTTTTCCAGTACACCATGTATTTTTCTAGAAATAGTATATAATCTATTTTCCAGAAAAATATATAATTGCTATCTAATGGAATTATGAATGAGATGGTAGGAAATAACCCTAAAGTAAAATAAATTGAAAAGACAAACCCAAAGTATATTTGACATATATCAACATGGTATACTGTCTTTTTAAGGGGATGTTTCTACTTTAATCAGTAATTTGAATGTTTTATTCTTTTCAAGTTTTATAGATATCTAAATATTGTTTACTGAGCAACTTCTGAATATGTTCTTATAATTTATATATAAATGCTAACTAATTCACTTTAGCAACACTTTGCCAATTTAGATTCTATTCTTAGACCAAGTTCTAGTTATGATCTCTTTTGAAAAAAATGTGTTGGACTGTTATTCCCCAAGATAATATAGTTTTAGTGAACTCACAAATTATTTATAGAAAAGTACAGAAAAAATACTTTTGATATTAGTTTTTTTTTTTCCTTTTTCCTGTTTCTCTCATTATTTAGCCAAAGTATCTATCTGTCCAACTTGAAACTTCAGAACATTTCTCCTCCCAAAGTGGTCCAATATTTATTTTCCTCTGTTCCATAAAAGGCAACTTTGGTGAGATTCTTTTTCAGAATATCAGTGCAGTGATCTTCCAGTTGTGTTAATTGTTGTGTCGGAAAAGCAGTGAATGCTCAGTGCTATCTTGTTAACTTGCTAAGCATCTGGTCAGCAGGGTAGTTCAGCCCCAGCAAGGCTCTTGACACCTCTGCCAAGGGTTATTGATACCTCACACACCCCAGCTGAGGCAGATTGTTTTAGTTGGGCTTCAGATCCATAGCATAGCCTGTAGTTAGGAAAAAAAAAACACCACCACCAACAAAAAAAAACCCCAAGTGATTGACAGCCCACACCTCCTGGGCCCTTCTTACTACCAGACACAACATCTGCTATGCCCTGTGGAGCAGTGAACCAACACACACCGAGAGAGAACTGTTTCTAGTATTGTCAGAGTGGATTTTGTTAACCCTTTGTAGTTACTCTCTGGAGAAGATCATGAGATGGCTTTTATCTGGGGACAAGGATGGGGGTAAATATAGATTTGGGAAGAAATTAGAATCTCTTACTTTAAAAAGAAATTTTATTTAATAAAATATTACAGAAAGTGACCCCCCCAAAAAAAAAGAGAGAAGAGAGAGTCTAGTACAAGTGCCTAGAAATAACCTCATTGCTGTGCTTTTCTTTCATTGTCAAATGAAAGATCTGTCATATTCTTTCCCAGCATTATCTCTCAGAATCAGAGAAACTGAACTCATGCAGAATAATGAATTAGTGGCAAATGGTTTTGTTTTTCATTTACACAGTGCTTTCAAGCCTAAAGATTTTCATTACATCTAGGTTTATAAAAATTATTTTCAATAATTCAAAAGAGATTAGAAAGCCTGTATATTTAAGTAGATAGAAAGCCGCAGTGTGTCCATGCCAAACATTTAAAAGGCAACAGTACTGTGCATCTAGTATTCTGTGACTTTCAAAGTTGTAATGCTGAAATATGGGAGTCTATATATCATTTTAGGAAAACGATTTTTTTTGCTATTGACAACTCAACTACCCTGCTGATAGAATGCAAAATCCTATATTTGATAATAAATATGATTCATTAAAAATGAATCGAGAAGCTTTTGCAGACTGCCAACAATATATAGGAACATTTAAAGTTTCCCCAAAGCAATTTCCAGGTTAAAATTGTTTTGACATTTTTGAAGAGCTCATTTTTGTGTCTGGATATTTTAAGATATCTTCTGAAACAATTTTTCACACTTTGTGTGTCTTAGTTAAAAAGGTAAAGAATAGGGAATAATGTTGAGGTAAAATTATCTAATTTCTTTATATATGTGTTCTCTGGTACTGACATGAATAAAATGTGAGAAGAGAATTTATATATGGAAAAAATACATCAGTGGATATAAGAGTAATTTAACTCATCTCTTTTCACTTGGGCCAGTATGTGTCAGACTAATTTTCCATCATACTACCATGCATCAGTGTTAATACTTAATGACCGTAATATCCTTGTTTACAGTACTTTAAGGACAAGCTATGTTACAGAATAGCTGCAGCATTTTCATTATGTTTTTATTAAAGCAATATAATTAACAATATTTATATTTTTAGGCATACTCTTTACCTCTTGTTAGGATTATGTTCAGTTCCATTCATTTCAGTCACTCAGTCGTGTCTGACTCTTTGTGACCCCATGAACCGCAGCATGCCAGGCCTCCCTGTCCATCACCAGCTCCCAGAGTCCACCCAAAGCCATGTCCATTGAGTCAGTGATGCCATCCAACCATCTCATCCTCTATCGTCCCCTTCTCCTCCTGCCCTCAATCTTTCCCAACATCAGGGTCTTTTCAAATGAGTCAGCTCTTCGTATCAGGTGGCCAAAGTATTGGAGTTTCAGCTGCAACATCAGTCCTTCTAATGAACACCCAGGACTGATCTCCTTTAGAATGGACTGGTTGGGTCTCCTTGCAGTCCAAGGGACTCTCAAAAGTCTTCTCCAGCACCACAGTTCAAAAGCATCAATTCTTCGGTGCTCAGTTTTCTTTATAGTCCAACTCTGACATCCATACACTTCCATTTAATTTACCCAATATTATGAAGACAAGAAATTATTACTTGAGTTTTATGATATTATATTATTATCACTTGGAGTTATATTAGTGAATGAGTATGTACATATCTGGTATTTAAGATCCATTTGGTTCCAACAAACATTCTTGGGTCAAAAGTTTTAGCCAAAGATAGATTATCTTCTAATTATGAAAATTTTAAAATACCTATATGCAGATAATTTAAGTAATAGTTTTTTTTTTACTATTTTGAAACTTTATAGTATGCCATGTTCATGTGTATTAGTTAAAAAGGTAAAGAATAGGGAATAATGTTGAGGTAAAATTATCTAATTTCTTTATATATGTGTTCTCTGGTACTGACATGAATAAAATGTGAAAAGAGAATTTATATATTGAAAAAATACATCAATGAATATAAGAGTAATTATTATCTTCTAATAATCAAATTTTAAAATACCTATATGCAGATAATTTAAGTAATAGTTTTTTTTTTACTGTTTTGAAACTTTATTGTATGCCATGTTCACATGTGTTTGTGTGCATGTATGTGTTCATTGATGTGTTTATTCAATGGCATTCAATTGGCACTGGCTAATCCAATGCCACACAATTATCATTATTATAGCTTTACATTATGCCTGGACATGTACTTGAAAAATACCTTAAACCTGACCTTTTTTCTCATTGTTTTCTTGGTTATTTATACAAATGTACTCTTTTGTAGAAATACAAAAGAAAGGGAAAAGGAAGTTAAGTGTAATAGTTTGGTTTCTTACATGTGACAGAATCTTATATTTTGTCTAGGAATAGGAGAATTTAGTTCATTCACGGTTGGGACAGTCAGCAATTACTATATCTGTTATCTCATTTTGTGTTTTCTCTGTATCATGTATTAGAATCCTAACTTTTTACTAGATAAACTAAATTTCATATGGTTCCTAATTTGATAGCTCTATATTCTATTTCTATTCTATCAGTTATGCTTAATTTTTAGCACATATACTTAAACATATTTTTCTAATGTCAAGGGTTTATCATTACCTTCCTTCTTCTTTTCCTTTCTCTCCCTCTCCCTGACGCTATCATCTTGACAATTTTATTTTCAGATTATCATTAAAAGCATCTTCCTTAGTTTCTTTTCCTCCTTCTTTTCTACCTTTTCTCCCTTTACATCATCTTCTCATTTATACTAAGTTTTAACAATCAATTAACAATACTATGCTCATCATTCTACCCCCTCCTCCTTTGTACACTTATAAATTCACTTCACCTTTTTTTTTCCTACTTCTTTCTTTTTCATTTTACTGTTGGAGGAATATATCCTTGAGTTTTCCTTCTTTTTCATTCAAAGAGTCTCCATTTTACTTTTGAGAATATATTTCTTTAAACATTTCCTTACCTACATCTATTATATTCTTGTTTAGGCAGTAGATAAATAAAAGTGCTTTCTTCCATTCTTAATATTCCTATTACTAAGGTCTTTTGACATATTTCTTCACCTTGGTCATTTATCTCACTAATGTGCTTTTTATCAGTGTGCAATTGTTGTTTTATATATGTATATATAAGTAATATATTTTTCACATCAAAAACTCTTAACACTTATTTATGATGATCAGTTTTTATTTCATAAATCCTAGTTTTTTCCTCATCTTTCTATGTATTCAAATATACTTATTTTGAAGGTATATTCTGACTTCCTGGTTAACTCACTTTTCAGAAAATAATTTATTTTCATTCTTTATATAGTTTTTTTTCTTGTATGGGTCAATGACGCTGAATTGGCGTATTTTTTATTGTATTTCATGCATATCTGTGATTTTTTTTAGTGCTGTGGTGCTTTAGTTTCTAAATGACTGCTGTAACAACCACAGATTTGATTTAGTGGCTTAAATCAAAACTACATTGTCTTACAGCTCTGTAGTTTAGAAGTCTGAAATGAATCTCACTAGGCTAAAATCAAGGTGTTAGCAGATCTGAATGAAAAAGACTAACGTTAATATTGATGTAATATCAAATGATTATAATCGACAAAAAATAATACATGTTTTACATAAACAATAGAATACTAACAAAATTGATTTTGGCCACGAATAGAACTTCAGATTCTATAGACTACATGCAGATCACATTCTCCTGCCATAATAAAGTAAAATAAAATATTAATATAAAATATTTAAACAAAAATCACTCATATATTAATAAATCTATTATGAAATTGCTTTAAAAAGGAAACGAAATATAATTAGAAGCTCTTGAAAAAGAACAGAAATACAAATATTTTTGTTATCATTATGGAATATTGCCAAAGTTTACTCAAATGAATATCTGTAACTTTGAATATTTTGTCAAGTAAGAATATGGAAATGAATAATTTAAACATTGAAAACTGAAAAATAAATACAAAGCAAATATAAATTTAAAAATGCAACCAAAGACACCAGGCATTGTAAAAACACAAAAAGTCGGTAAATTTAAGAAACATTTCAGTTGGTTAGACTGAATTTTGGTCTAAAAAAATAATGTTTAAAATGACATTAAAAGTTGTTGGACTATGTGTATACATATTTTCTAATTAATTTAAAAACTTGTTATATTGAATTTATTTTTTAGAAACATGAAAGATGATATTTTATATCTTGTTTGAAATATGAATTCCAATCTCAAATAAAAGCAATGACAAAGAATGTTCAAACTACCACACAATTGCACTCATCTCACATACTAGTAAAGTAATGCTCAAAATTCTCCAAGCCATGCTTCAACAGTATGCAAACCAAGAACTCCCAGATGTTCAAGCTGGATTTAGAAAGGCAGAGGAACAGAGATCAAATTGCCAACATCCAGGATCATAGAAAAAGCAAGAGAGTTCCAGAAAAACATTTGCTTCTGACTACACCAAAGTCTTTGACTGTGTGGATCACAAAAAACTGTGGAATTTTTTTTTTTTTTAATTCTTAAAGAAATGAGAATACCAGACTACCTTACCTGCCTCCTGAGAAATGTGTATGCAGGTCAAGAAGCAACAGTTAGAACTGGACATGCAGAAACAGACTGGTCCCAAATTGGGAAAGGAGTACATCAAGTCTGTATATTGTCACATTGCTTATTTAACTTATATGCAGAATACATCATGTGAAATGCAGGGCTGGATGAAATACAAGCTGGAATCAAGATTGCCAGAAGAGATAACAATAACCTCAGGTATGCAGATGACACCACCCTTATATCAGAAAGTGAAGAGGAAATGAAGAGCCTCTTGATGAAAGTGAAAGAGGAGAGTGAAAAAGTTGGTTTAAAGCTCAACATTTAAAAAACTAAGATCATGGCATCTGGTCCTATCACTTCATGGCAAATAGATGGGGAAACAGTGGAAACAGTGAGAGACTTTATTTTCTTGGGCTCCAAAATCATTGCAGATGGTGACTGCAGCCATGAAATTAAAAGATGCTTGCTCCTTGGAAGAAAACCTATGACCAATCTAGATAGCATATTAAAAAGCAGAGACATCATTCTGCCAACACAGGTCCATCTAGTCAAAGGTGTGGTTTTTCCAATAGTCATAAATGGATGTGAGGATTGGACATAAAGAAATCTGAGCACCGAAGAATTGATGCTTTTGAACTGTGGTGTTGGAGAAGACTCTTGAGAGTCCCTTGGACTGCAAGAAGATCCAACCAGTCCATCCTAAAGGAAATCAGTCCTGAATATTCATTGGAAGGACTGATGCTGAAGCTGAAACTTCAATACTGGGGCCACTTGATGTGAAGAACTAACTCATTAGAAAAGACCCTGATACTGGGAAATATTGAGGGCAGGAGGAAAAGGGGACAACAGAGGATGAGATGATTTGATGGTATCACTAACTCAATGAACATGAGTTTGAAAAAGCTCTGGGAGATGGTGAAGGACATGGAAGCCTGGCATACTGCAGTCCATTGGGTTCAAAATAGATGGACATGTCTGAATGACTGGGGGGGGGGGGGAAACCTGACTCAAAATTTATTTTGAAGTGCAACATAGCTAGCATCACCAAAAATTTTTCAGGAAGTCAAAAGATGGAGTACTTATATCATCTAACTTTAAATTTGCTATGAAAGTGAAAGTTGCTAAGTCGAGTCCAACTCTTTGCGACCACATGGATTATACAGTCTATGAAATTCTACAGGCCAGCATACTGGGTAGCCTTTCCCTTCTCCAAGGGTCATCCCAACCCAGGGATCGAACCCAGGTCTTCTACATCACAGGTGGCTTCTTTACCAGCTGAGCCACAAAGTAATTAGTCATCTTACTTTGCTTTGTAGTAATAGACCAATGGAAAGACTAGAGACTTCAGAAATAGACTCACACCTATAGAACACATTGCATTTCCAAAGATACTAAAACAAATCCTTGGGGAAAGTATTTTCCACAAAGGAAGTTGAAATATCCATATGGAATAACATGAAATTCAAACTTGACTCCACACCAAACATGAAAATTAATTTGAGATATAGTATAATCTAAATGAGCAAACTAAAGTCATAATGGTTCTAAAGGCAAGCAAAGGAGATTATCTTGGCAAAATGAGTAGAAAAATATTTCTTAGACAAGATATGAAAAGCAATTATTATAAGGAAATAAAACAAACAATTTGGGGAATATAAATAGTAGCCATAATGAGATGCCACTCAAATTACTGAACTTATGAAAATACCAAATGTAGGTGAAGATTTGAAGCAATTGGAACTCTCACACAGTGCCACTGAGAATGCAAATGGTACAACCATTTAGGAAAAGATTTTAGCAGCTTTTACAAAGTTAAACTTATACCTACCATATGACCCACTAACTTCTTTACTTGTTACTTTCCAAGAAAAGTAGAAACATATGTGTACAAAAAGATGTTTTAAAGAATGATTTTCGCATTTTAGTCATAAAAGCTGAAAGAGTATAGAAAATCCACTGAGGTATAAGAATTATGTTGAATTGAAGGAATTTGAAATCCCTTATCAGCCTAAGAGCAGAACCTCCCAAAAGGTCTCAATTGTCATAAATCCGCCTCCCCCAAGAGCAACTCTAATCTTTTCATCTTCTTAAGACAGGAAGTTGTTGGTGTCATACTGGAACAGATATTGTCACAAAATTATCTTATATCCCATCTATTATCTGGATGGAGGAGCCTGGTGGGCTACAGTCCACGGGGTCGCAAAGAATTGGACATGACTGAGCAACTTCACTTCTTCTTCACTTATCTTTCCAAAAAGTCACCTCTTTTTCCGTAAACTGCCCCTTCACTTCTCTCTTCTAAAAAGCCATTTGTTCTTCCAGATGTGCTCTCTCTTCCTAGCCATTCCCTATTGAAAAGGTATCAGTTCAGTTCAGTTCAGTTCAGTAGCTCAGTCGTGTCTGACTCTTTGTGACCCCATGAATCGCAGCACACCAGACGTCCCTGTCCATCACCAACACGCAAACAAATGTACATTGAGTTGGTGATGCCATCCAACCATCTCATCCTCTGTTGTCCCCTTCTCCTCCTGCCTTCAATCTTTCCCAGCATCAGGATCTTTTCCAATAAGTCAACTCTTCACATGAGGTGGCCAAAGTATTGAGTTTCAGCTTTAGGATCAGTCCTTCCAAAGAAATCCCAGGACTGATCTCCTTCAGAATGGACTGGTTGGATCTCCTTGCAGTCCAAGGGACTCTCAAGAGTCTTCTCCAACACCATAGTTCAAAAGCATCAATTCTTTGGTGCTCAACTTTCTTCACAGTCCAACTCTCACATCCATGCATGACCACAGGAAAAACCATAGCCTTGACTAGATGGACCTTTGTTGGCAAAGTAATGTCTCTGATTTTGAATATGCTGTCTAGGTTGGTTATAATTTTCCTTCCAAGGAGCAAGCATCTTTTAATTTCATGGCTGCAGTCACCATCTGCAGTGATTTTGGAGCCCCCAAAAATAAAGTCTGACACTGTTTCCACTGTTTCCCCATCTAATTCCCATGAAGTGATGAAACGGGATGCCATGATCTTAGTTTTCTGAATGTTCAGCTTTAAGCCAACTTTTTCACTCTCCTCTTTCACTTTCATCAAGAGGCTCATTAGTTCTTCTTCACTTTCTGCCATAAGGGTGGTGTCATCTGCATATATGAGGTGATTGATATTTCTCCCAGCAATCTTGATTCCAGCTTGTGCTTCTTCCAGCCTAGCATTTCTCATGATGTACTCTGCATATAAGTTAAATAAGCAGGGTGACAATATATAGCCTTGATGTACTCCTTTTCCTGTTCGGAACCAGTCTGCTGTTTCATGTCCAGTTCTAACTGTTGCTTCCTGACCTGCATACAGGTTTCTCAAGAGGCAGGTCAGGTGGTCTGGTATTCCCATCTCTTTCAGAATTTTCCACAGTTTATTGTGATCCACACAGTCAAAGACTTTGGCATAGTCAATAAAGCAGAAATAGATATTTTTCTGAAACTTTCTTGCTTTTTCCATAATCTAGTGGATGTTGGCAATTTGATCTCTGGTTTCTCTACATTTTCTAAAACCAGCTTGAACATCAGGGAGTTCATGGTTCACTTATTGCTGAAGCCTGGCTTGGAGAGTTTGGAGCATTACTTTACTAGCATGTGAGATGAGCACAATTGTGTGGTAGTTTGAGCATTCTTTGGCATTGCCTTTCTTAGGGATTGGAATGGAAACTGACCTTTTCCAGTCCTGTGGCCACTGCTGAGTTTTCCAAATTTGCTGGCATATTGAGTACAGCACTTTCACCACATCATCTTTCACGATTTGAAATAGCTCAATTGTAATTCTGTCACCTCCACTAGTTTTGTTTGTAATGATGCTTTCTAAGGCCCACTTGACTTCACATTCCAGGATATCTGCCTCCAGGTGAGTGATCATACCATCATGAAAAGGCATATAAATCCCATATTCTAACATCCTTGAGTCACATTTATTTGTGATGTCCCATGTGATAATTTTTCCCTCTATCTAGCTAGTATTCTTTTGTTTGTCTAATTTGTAGTACCCCAAAGACTGACTGTAAACCCACCAGGCTCCTCCGTCCATGGGCTTCTCCAGGCAAGAATCCTGGACTGTGTTGCCATTTCCTTCTCCAGGGGATCTTCCCAACCCAGGGATTGAACCCAGGTCTCCCACATTGCAGGCAGACGCTTTAACTGCTGAGCTACCAGGGAAGCCCTCTTTCTTTCAAAGACTGAATGTAAAAGGTTAGAGAAAGTTTTTACTTCCTGAAAAAGAAAATTGCTAAGAAAAGAAAAATAAAGAAACAAAACAACAAATAAAACCCAAGTGTTCATTAAGAGGAGAATGAGTAAGTGAGTACTACATTATTGGTGTGCTGCAGTCCATGGGGTCGCAAACAGCTTGACACAATGGAGTGATTGAACAACAACACAGTATATATAGAATGCTGATTAAATAAAATGGAAAAAACCTCCTAATTGATGGAGTAACAGGAACAAACTTACCAACATTATATTGGTAATGAAAGAAATCAACACTAAACAGTATATACTGTGTTATTCCATCATACTCTATAAAATAAATACTCTAAATTGTGATAAAATATGGGTTTTCTGGGTATTTCCATTTTCAAAAAAACCCCTCAAAATTATGATTTATATATTTCACTGTATATAGATTTTTTAAAGTCACTTCAGTCATGTCCAACTCTGTGTGACCCCATAGATGGCAGCCCACCAAGCTCCCCAGTCCTTGGGATTCTCCAGGCAAGAATAATGAAGCATTTTACGTATAAATTAATACAAACTTTGAATTTTCAGTGAGTGTGAGTGAAAGTCACTTAGTTGTGTCCTACTCTTTGCAACCCCATTGACTATAGATCCGTGGAATTCTCCAGGCCAGAATACTGGAGTGGGTAGCCTTTCCTCTCTCCAGGGGATCTTCCCAATCCAGGGATCAAACCCAGGTCTCCTGCTTTGCAGGTAGATTCTTTACCGGCTGAGCTACAAGGGAAGCCTGAATTTTCGGTAGGCTTGCTTTTGATAGTGGTATGGACTAGAAATTCTGAAAGTATCTTCTATATAGTCTAGGCATTAATGAACAAGTAAACATGTTGAGGATAACAGAAGACAGACTTCTCTACTGAAGAGGCAAATTGTAACTACAGAAAGGAAGAAAACTAGATGAACCCTGTGGCATTGAGTTAGAATTGAAAAGTATCACTATAAAATAATTCCATGTGTACTTTAAATATAATATATAGACATGAATATATTTATATGCAGATTACATATAGCATATATTGCAAATAAAAATACCTATATTTATACAGTTATGCTACATAAATGCCCAGAGGTGCATACTTATATATATGCTTGCTAGCTCTACCAAATAATACCTAACATGAAAGCAATTATGATGGTATTGTTTTCTAAGTTCATTTTCTAATAAAGAGAATCAGGGATGCTTGAAGAAATGGTTGAATCTCAGGGTTTTGGCAGAGAAAGAGCAAGATAAGTCTGATCATTTTACAGAGAGTGTAACTGAGTGCTAGGAGAATACTGGGAACACGTCCAAAAGATACAGTAACTAAACTGAAGTGACTCAAACTTGGTCAAACTGGGGCAAATTGAGTATCTTAATAAATAATAATAATAGAATAAATAAAAATACTAGTACATTACAAATCATTGAAAAGAACCCCAAGTCCCTTTAAGTAAATTAATAAATAAAGGAATAAACAGATGAATAATAGAAGCTCTTCTCCACCATAGAACTCTAATGATAATAGAAGAAATGATGGAGTTGGAAAATCATCAATGGATGTTGAAGTTAGGTAGTAAAATTTTGAACAGGAACAAAAAATTAAATAGACACAAATGTGATGGTAGTTTAGTTGCTAAGTCATGTCTCACTCTTTGCCACCCCATGAACTGTTGCCCACCAGGCTCCTCTGTGTATGGGATTTCCCAGATAAGAGTGCTAAAGTAGATTGCCATTTTCTTCTCTAATGGATCATCCTGACCCAGGGATTGAACTCCTGCCTCCTGCTCTGCAGGCAGATTGTTTACCATTGAGCCATCTGGGAAGCCCTAGATGCAAATTGTCTCACCACAAATTAGATTCAAAGTATCTACAGAGATGTTCTATTGCAAAAAAGAAAAGTTACTTGTTTTGTGGAGAAACCTAATTATATATTGTTAGGAAGGGAAAATTTTCCATGTACCCTTGTAGGTTCTTTGGCTGATCTAATAACCAAATTGGCATAAGACAATTTAATAGGAGAAAAAACAATTATGTACATAAGGGTTCTCCATAAAAATACAGGACCCAAGGGTGAGTCTAATAGTTGAGGCTTATATGCAGTCCTGAACTAAGGAATGGAATGGGGCGGCCTGGGGTTTCAAAGGAGAGTAGAGTAATTCACTAAGTGTCATAGGACACTGAGAAGAAATGTTTAGTACTTAGATGTTTGCCTTGCCATATGGATAGATCATTCAGATAAAAATCATCTCTGGTAATAGCTCTCTTTCTGAATCAGGTCACCTATCTAAATTCTTTTAGGTAGTTACACTCTTCATGAGACTTTTGGGCTTTGATTGCCTTCAGCTCAAAAAAATCCACTTGCCAAAGTGGCACATTTTGGAGAGGCTCATTTTGAACCTATGCAACAGCATTATTTACTAAAGGATAAAAGTTAACATTACTTATGTTGGATTTGGTGCCTCCAGTTATAAATTCCCTAAGGAAAACATAACATCTGTATTGTTCATGCCAAAGATGCAAAGTCTAAATTTCATCCTGAGGAAATATTGTTGTTCAGTTGCCCAGTCATGTCTGACTTTTTGTGACCCCGTGGATTGCAGCATGCCAGGCTTCCCTGTCCCTCACCATCTCCCAGAGTTTGCCCACATTCATATTCATTGTGTTGGTGATGCTGTCCAGCCAACTCATTCACTGATGCCCTCTTCTCCTTCTGCCCTTGATCTTTCCAAGAATTATGGACTTTTCCAATGAGTTGTCTGTTTGCATCAGACAACCAAAATACTGGCTCTTCAGCATCAGTCCTTCCAATGAATACTCAGGTTGATCTCCCTTAAGATGGACTGATTTGATGTCCTTGCTGTCCAAGGGACTTTCAGGAGTCTTCTCCAGCACCACATTTTGAAGGCATCAATTCTTTGGCATTCTTTCGTCTTTATGGTCTAGCTCTCACAACCATACATGACCGCTGGGAAGACCATGGCCTTGACTATACAGACCTTTGTTGGTAGAGTGATATCTCTGCATTTCAACACACTGTCTATGTTTGTCATAGCTTTCCTTCCAAGAAACAATTGTCTTCTGATTTCATAGCTGGAGTGACTGTCTGCAGTGATTTTGGAGCCCAAGAAGAGGAAATTTGTCACTACTTCCACCTTTTCCCCTTCTATTTAGGGCTAAATGCCATGATCTTAGTTGTGTGTGTGTGTGTGTGTGTGTGTGTGTGTGTGTGTGTGTGTGTTTAATATTTAGTCTAAGTCAGCTCTTTCACTCTCCTGCTTTACCCTCATCAAGAGGCTCTTTAGTTCTCTGCCATTAGAGTGATATCATCTGGACATCTGAGGTTGCTGATGTTCTCAGCTTTAAACTCCATCCCAGAATTTCTCATGATGTGCTCAGCATCTAGGTTAAACAAACATGGTGACAGCATGCAGCCCTGTCATGCTCCTTTCTCGATCTTGAATCAATCAATTGTTCCATACAGGGTTCTAATTATTGCTTCTTGACCCACATACAGGTATCTCAGGAGACAGGTAAGACGGTCTGGTATCCTCATCTCTCTAAGAACTTTCCACAGTTTTTCATGATTCACACAGTCAAAGGTTTTAGCATAGTTGATGAAACAGAGATAGTTGTTTTTCTGAAATTCTCTTGCTTTCTCTATAATTCAGTGAATGTTGGCAATTTGATCTCTAGTTCCTCTTCCTTTCCTAAATCCAACTTGGACATCTGGAAGTTCTTGGTTCACATAATGCTGAAGGCTAGCATACAAGATGTTAAGCGTGACCTCACTAGCATGGAAGATGAGTGCAATTGTTTGATGGTTAGCATATTCTTTGGTACTATCCTTCTTGGGGCTTGGGATTGAGGATTGACCTTTTCCAGTCCTGTGGCCACTGCAGGGTCTTCCAGATTTGCTGACATACTGAATGTGAAACTTTGATGGCATCATACTTAGGGGATGTACTGTATTTCAGACTGTTTTCTAAGTTATGAGGGCTACTCAGTTTCTTCTATGGGATTCATACTATTCTTACATTAGTAGATACAATGGTCATCTGAATTAAATTTGCTCATTCCTGTCCATTTTAGTTAGCTGATTCTTAGGATGTTGATGTTTATTTTTACCAGCTCCTGCTTGACCACATCTAATTTTCCTTGATTCCTGGACCTATCATTCCAGGTTCCTATACAATACTGTTCTTTGCAGCATTGGATTGCAGCATTGGATTTTACTTTCGTCACCAAACACATCCACAACTGGGCATCACTTTGGCCCAGCTGCTTCATTAATTCTGGGGCTATTGGTTATTCTCCTCCACTTTTCCCCAATAGTATATTGGACACCTTCAGACCTGGGAGACTCATCTTCTGATGTCAAATCTTTTTGGTGTTTTATAGAGTTCATGAGGTTCTCACGGGAAGTATTTTGGGGTAGTTTGCCATTCCTTCCTCCAGCGGATCATGTTTTGTCAGAACTCTCTGCTATGGCCTGTCTGTCTTGGTTGGCCCTGCACAGCATAGCTCATAGCTTCATTGAATTACCCAAGTCCCTTTATCACAACAAGGCAGTGATTCATGAAGGGGGATGAAATATTAGATAGTCCCAAACTGAGGAATATTTTGCAAAATAGCTAGTTTGTACCCTTGATAATGCCAGAATCAATAAATAAAAGGACTGAACAAAGATCCATAGCACTATGTGATGCCAGATGGTACCTAGACTGGGGAAAAAATAGTTTTAAAGGGCGTTCTTGAATCAATTTGCAAAATTTGAATATAAACTATTGATTACAAAGTTGTAACATATTACTATTAAGTTTTGTGGCTTTGATCATTTTACTGTAGTTAGAATGCCTTTGTTCTTTGGAAAACATATTACAATATTGAGGGGCCAATAAGAAACAATGTCTCCAACTCTGCCTCAAACAGTTCAGGAAAAAAAAAAAAGTGTATCTATGATGACAGAAATAAAATCATAAAATAATTGGGGCAAAATAAGTAATTAATGAATTGGGATAAATGGCTTATTGAGGTCCTAGAAATAGTCTTGCAAATTTCCCTAAGTCTGAAATGATACTATAGTAAAAACTAACAAGAAAAGTAATTCATAGTCCCTCATCTGAGGATTCATAAGTACGTTTCCAATCTTGCTAATTGTAATCCCAACTTGGTGAACACTAGAAAGGGTTGTCAAAGATCACCCTAAAACTCACTGAAAATTATATATAAATTTTATAGGGACATTTTAACACTGTAGTATATTATTTATTGAATTATATTTTATTTTATTAAAAATGTATACCTAAAGGGAGAATCCTCTATAATTTACAATGTATTTCTCCCCTATAATATGACAATGTTTCGTGGATACCATTTTAATATCATACTGAAAATTTAGAAACTGTGATTCTAAAGTTGCAGCTGTTAGAGTCCTGTTTTTATATGATTTTCAAATTCAGATTATGTTATTCCTCTACTTTTATTTATCCCATGTACTTTATCCATTCATAACTTTACTGTTCTATTCATTATCCAATAATATAGCCTGGTTGGTAATAAAATGTGTTATGATTCAACAGCACAGGTTTTCTTAAAAAACTCGAGGTCAGAGTAGAACAGATGTGTTGAACCTTTGGACTGAAGAGAACATCGAAAAAACCTATTCTTACATTTCACAATTCTCTTTTCCTAGATCATAACTTCCTTCAGTTGATTCAAGCTAAATAATGCATTGTTTATTAAGTATAGTCATTCATAAAGCAAACATGCAATGTTGCGCTTATGGCATTAAAGTTTAATATGGCATGGTGTATGAGTCAGGGAATATATTCATAAGCAACAATAGCCTTACTAAAAAGTAGAAGTAAGCATGTTTAAACACTTCCATATCTTTTTAAAGTAAAGTCAGGTTCACCATTCTCATTGTTAAGTGAATTAAAGACATTTCAAAATAACCATTTTGTCCTCCATTAACTTATTTTTCTATAGTGTCCAAAACTTTCATTATGTACATGAAGTTATTCTTGCTTTTGCAAAACTAGAAATTATCTTTGTCACAAGTACTTCTCCTAAATAGACAGCTATCAATGACAATGTCCATGTCCAGAGCATATGATACAGATATATACATAACTAGGTCTGCTACTTACTATATCTAAATAAAGAAAATCATAAAAGTAAATATTATCCTTAACTAGATGTGCTATAAAAATATACCTTCACACTCTATTTTCTGTACCTAACTCAGTTAAATGCTATTGATATATGCCTGATAGATATTCCTTTTTAGATTCCAATTTTCTACTGATTCTGTAGGGAAGTAATGGTAGTTAAAATTTCATCTCTCACAAGTAATGTTTCTGATGATCAGGCTGACCTTCTTGGCTTCATTAATTCAAGATCTAAGCTGTCCTCATTTTAAGCTATCTTCAATTATACAGGATATAACTACTTTTATGTTGGGTTCTGTTTTACTTTTTATTTAAATTACATTATATTTGAATAGTAAAATGATGAGTGTTTTCCCCTGGAAATAGTTACCTAAAATATTACCAATTTATGCACATTTTTTTTTCTGAAATGTAATAATGATAAACTTGTAACTATAATTTACATTATTAACATATTACCTTATTCCATATTTTCAGTATTCAAGTTATTGCATTATTTTACCTCTGTATAATGAAGTTTAAAAACTAGCCCGTTTTTAAATAGGACCTATATTTTCCCTACCCTTTTTGCCCTATTCTTTCTGGTGGCTAACAACACCACACCATCAGCCAATTCGTGTTTTGCAAATTGGAAGTCCCTACTTCATTCCAAACTACTTTATGCACTGTTGGGATGTGAAAAGATATCACCATGAAAGCTCAGAAGAAAGGTTTGAAAGTGATGTATATAGAGATTCACCAAAATGATTTTGTTAAGATATATTTGAAATGCCTCTTCTTTTAAGCAAATTAGCCTTAGTTTCCAGTATCTTCCATTCAACAAAATGTTTAGTTCTTGGGACCAAACAATGGACACATATTTTGTTGGGAAAGATGCTAGGTTTGCACATGGTGGTATGCCTGTGTATTACAGAGCTTTTCATATCATTATTCAGAAGCTTCTGTTAATTATCTTAGTGGAACAAGGAGTAAACTAGGGGGCAATGAGGATAAATTGAGCATTTAAGCTGTACTATATTTGTACTAAGCACTTATCAAGTGCCATATTTATGTATATTAGGTATAGAGTGTTCAATTTATATGCTCAAATTTGAAGAAAGGGGTCCTTTTCATGCAAACTTGGGTGCAGTAGCCAACATTTATAATTTACTAAATGCAAGGTGTGTGTGCTTGTGTGCATGCTCAGTCCTGTCCAACTTTTTGGGACCCTTTGGAGGGTATCCTGCTAGGGTTCTCTGTCCATGAAATTTTCCATGTAAAATACTGGAGAGGATTGCCATTTCCTACTCCAGGAGATCTTTCAAACCCAGGAATCGAACTCATGTCTCTTGAGTCTCCTACATTGACAGGAGAACTCTACCACTGTGCCACCTGGGAAGCCCAAATGCAACACAGAAGCTATTAATAGCATCATTTTGCAAATAAGGAACTAAATCAAGGAGTTTAAATGACCCGTGAGTAAAAACTGAAGAGAGAAATCTGTGTCTGGAATTGATGCACTTCGTTTCTAGATTATTTTAGTCTGTTTCCCAAAACTAGTTGGAGGAACGTATAAGAGGAGAGATAATTATGCTCATACAATGAAAGAGATATACTTTCTTTTTGCAATTTAGTATATTTCAATTATATTTTGCAGACATTTATTAAAACTTACCTGGGAATGCTCAAACCAGGTAAAAAAAAGAGAAAATTTCTTTTGGGGACATTTAGCATATTTCAGTTAAAACCAGTAAACATGTAATGAAGGCTAATTTTGAGCCAATACCTTCATCCCAATAGATAAAAAGATCTTCCTCTAGTAGTTCAGTTCAGTTCAGTTGCTCAGTCATGTCTGCCTCTTTGCGACCCCATTAATCACAGCACGCCAGGCCTCCCTGTCCATCACCAACTACCGGAGTCCACCCAAACCCATGTCCATTGAGTTGGTGATGACATCCAACCATCTCATCCTCTGTCGTCTACTTCTTTCTTCAGCCCTCAATCTTTCCCAGCATTGGGGTGTTTTCAAATGAGTCAACTCTTTGCATTAGGTGGCCAAAGTATTGGAGTTTCAGCTTCAACATCAGTCATTCCAATGAACACCTAGGACCGATCTCCTTTAGGATGGACTGGTTGGATCTGCTTGCAGTCCAAGGGACTCTCAAGAGTCTTCTCCAACACCACAGTTCAAAAGTGTCAATTCTTCAGTGCTCAGTTTTCTTTATAGTCCAACTCTCACATCCATACATGACCACTGGAAAAACCATAACCTTGACCAGATGGACCTTTGTTGACCAAGTAACATCTCTGCTTTTTAATATGCTGTCTAGATTGGTCATAACTTTTCTTGCAAGGAGTAAGCATATTTTAATTTCATGGCTGCAATCATCATCTGCAGTGATTTTGGAGCCCCACAAAATAAAGTTTGACACTGTTTCCACTGTTTCCCCATCTATTTGCCATGAAGTGGTGGAATGGGATGCCATGATCTTAGTTTTCTGAATGTTGAGCTTTAAGCCAACTTTTCCACTCTCTTCTTTCACTTTCATCAAGAGGCTCTTTAGTTCTTCTTCCCTTTCTGCCATAAGGGGGGTGTCATCTGCATATCTGAGATTATTGATATTTTTCCTAGCAATCTTGATTCCAGCTTGTGCTTCCTCCAGCTGAGCATTTCTCATGATGTGCTCTGTATATAAGTAAATAATCAGGGTGACAATATACAGCCTTTGCCTGACAGAATGTGGTCTACTGGAGAAGGGAATGGCAAACTATTTCAGTATTCTTGCCTTGAGAACCCCACAAACAGTATGAAAAGGCAAAATGATAGGACACTGAAAGATGAATTTCCCAGGTCAGTAGGTGCCCAATATGCTACTGGAGATCAGTGGAGAAATAACTCCAGAAAGAATGAAGGGATGGAACCAAAGCAAAAACAACACCCAGTTGTGGATGGGACTCGTGATAGAAGCAACGTCTGATGCTGTAAAGAGCAATATTGCATAGGAACCTGGAATGTTATGTCCATGAATCAAGGCAAAGTGGAAGTGGTCAAACAGGAGATGATAAGAGTGAACGTCGACATTATAGGAATCAGCAAACTAAGATGGACTGGAACGAGTGAATTTAACTCAGATGACCATTATATCTACTTCTGTGGGCAGGAATCCCTTAGAAGAAATGGAGTAACCATCATGGTCAACAAAAGAGTCCAAAATGCAGTACTTGGATGCAATCTCAAAAATGGCAGAATGATCTCTGTTTGTTTCCAAGGCAAACCATTCAATATCATGGTAATCCAAGTCTATTCCCTGACCAGTAATGCTGAAGAAGCTGAAGTTGAATGGTTCTATGAAGACCTACAAGACCTTCTAGAACTAACACCCAAAAAAGATGTCCTTTTCATTATAGGGAACTAGAATGCAAAAGTAGGAAGTCAAGAAACACCTGGAGTAAGAGGCAAATTTGGCCTTGGAATATGGAATGAAGCAGGGCAAAGGCTAATAGAGTTCTGCCAAGAGAATGCACTAGTCATAGCAAACACCCTCTTCCTCTAGTAAAGGAGCTTGAAATCTAGTTGGAGATAAATGAACACCATCGTATAGAGAGGTAGGTAGAGTAGGATATTAAAAAAAAAAAAAATAGGAGTGGTCAGAGAAAGCTATGTGAGTCTCAAAGGAAGGATAAAATGTTTGAGTTGGGAATAGTAGTAAGGGGATACCAGGTATCAGAAAGAGCACATTGAAAGGCACAGAAATGTGAAATAGCATGGCATATTCAAAGGTGACCAGAGTGTAGCATGCTGGATGAAATGTTAAGTGATTATCACGTGAATATAGAGAGAAGAGAGGAACCAGAAATAACAACCAGAAATAATAGCCATAGTATTGTTAGTTAGCCTTGCTCAGAAAGAATATTCTGTCCTAAAATAATTGATGGGCAAACAAGTTGTGGTGGTCAGCAGAAAGAGTAAGAATTGACTAGCAGGGGATACCCATCTGGATGTTAGTTGCTCAATTCAATATGTGTGTCCTGATCGTTGGCTTCAAAAAGGCCTGCAATTCTTTGGAAAGTTGAAAACGATGCTCCCCTCATACCCTAGCTCTGAAAGTGGGTCCCAATACCTTTATTCTTAGTGTCTTCATTCAATAAGGCACACTCATGCCTTGTCCAGACCTAAAGTGCTGACAGCATTTAGACAACGCCAGTCAATTCTCTTATGGACTCTAGGGCCCACAATAGGGTTTCCTTTGGATTTAGTTTCTTTGTCTTGTTACTCTCATTCCTTTGAAGATTTGCAAATGTGACCCCAAATTGTAATCTTGTCAGTGTTTGGACTGTCCCAATGTCTTTATAGACAAATATATGACTTTCAGACTTGGATTCCACATGAATCTGTTTCATCCATGTGATAAAATCTCTGCTATCTCCTCTCAGAAATCACTGGGCTCACTAGTAAACTTGCTTTTTGATATTGAATCTTGACACATCCCTTCAAATTTTCTCATTTCAGTTTCACTTGCCTCATATTCTACTCTATTGTGTGAGCTTCATAAAATTACTTACTCTCCATTTTCTTGCTTTCCTTTGCTTCTAACATAAATCATCATACTTCATATCAAGTTCAAGATAGCGAAACTTATACCATCGTGTGTGAAACTTGCAATTTCAAGGACATTATGCTATGATAAATTTGCATCTTCTTATACCAGGTAAAGACATGGATGAACCTTTCCTACAGCAGATTCCACAACCACAACAGACAAAAATATTACTGGGGATGCTGCCCATCATGACATTAGCTAAAATTCTTCTGCACATCTCAGAGCATCTGGTATCAGTTTGACCTTCTGAGAAATATCATTTATTATATAAATATTAAGAGTACCAACCACAGAATGGAAGTTGTCACCCTTAACTCTTACCAAAAGGACATGGTACTTAACTCTGATGAGAAAAACCACATGATCTCAGCATTTTGTCTTAGTCTTTCTCACATTTTTACTCCTCCAACCGAGAAGTACAGATAAGTAAACTTTCCTGAGATAAATTCTCAACAAATCAGAGATTTCTTGAAGTCAGGGGATAAATGGAGTCTCCTTGTCCTCCAGGAGAACAATTCAGGACTGTTCCATGTGGTTTCTCAGACCATTCACAGAAGGACTGACCCCAGTTGCCCATAGCACTAACGCACTCTTCTGCATACATCCTTGATCTCTCTCTCCTCTGGTCTCAATTCTCCTCTCTCACTGGATGAACTCTGGGATCTTCTCTCAAGTAAAGCACCTGCACTCAAACACTTGTGTCTATTCTTGACAGACCCACACCAATATAAGTGATTATCTTTGGAATTGGTGATAACTGGCTGGAAATGCTGCTAATGTTCTTGGTCTTACTCTGGGTAGGGTTAAATGAAATTGTTCAATTTATAAAACTGCATTGACTGTGTATGCACAATTTATTTACTTCTTGTTATATTTGGTATAAATCAATAAATGATTTTATACAAAGCAGTAAATGCACATTAAAATGTGTAATGAGAAAAAAGTGAAAGTTGCTCAGTAGTGTCCGACTCTTTGGAATTCTCCAGGCCAGAATGTGGAGTGGGTCACCATTCCCTTCTCTAGGGGATCTTCCCAACCCAGGGATTGAACCCAGGTCTCCTGCATTGCAGGTGGATTCTTTGCTAGTTGAGCCACCAGGGAAGCCCAAGAATATTGGAGTGGGTAGCCTATCCTGACCCAGAAATTGAACTGGGGTGTCCTGCATTGCAGGTGGATTCTTTACCAGCTGAGCTCCTAGGGAAGCCCTATAATGACAGATATTCAATTCAAATAAAGCTAAATAGTCATATTGGATAATTTTTTATATATTGCTTATGGTATTAGAATAATTAATCTAGCTTATAAAATAGCTACCTTTTTCTTTAATTTGTCATTTTGGTTTTTCCCAAAATTTCTATGAATTAAAAAAAATATATATGTATGTCCGTGTATATACTTATGTTATTTTTAGTTAAATTTAATTTGATTAATTAAAACTTGGATGGACACACATTGACTTTAGTTACATATGGATAAGAAATTAAAAAGCTATATGACTTAAATTTTATATCTACAGTATTCATTTCAGTTCATATCAAATATTTAATACCAGCTATTCTTTGGGATTTGTTAGCATATCTTTTAAAACTTGCCTGCGGCAGTTACAAGAACGAATGTAAAAAGTGGTTTTGATTATCGTTTTAGATTGTCAACCTTGACAGTTTGGGTGGGATTTATAGTCATGAAGAAAGAATACACAGACACTCACACCAATGTACCTTTATCCTTTTCCAGGGAAAGATTCTCTCCCAAAATAACCAAAGAGCTTGTTATTTGTTAGAAGAATTATAGAGTGGAGTTCCTTGGGAGTAACCTGGGACATGAGAGTCTCAGAACCAGAATCTACTAGTGATCAGTTTGGATCTACAGACAAGTACTAAGACATTAAAAAATATATTTTAATCTGATTTTTTAAGCAGAATTAAAAACCCCATTCATTTTATTTTATAGTCATAATAAAAATATGAAACTTTCATTTATTTTTATACAACTCATAAACATAAGAATTTAAGCTCAAAAGTAGAAAGCAAAAACAAAATACATTAACATGTGGCTCACTGTGAGGGAAAAAGAAAACCAAGTCATTAATTTATTGCTTGGATATAATCAGAGGGTGAACTTTATGCATCCAGATGGTTTAGAGAGGCTACTCAGGGCTATTGTCCCCTCCAGGGAGGGACCTGAAAGAAACAGAACTATGAACTTTCTGACTACAGAAATCCAGCAGTGTCCCTGAAAGAATATGTGTATTCTCTTACCTAAGCCTAACCAACGCTTTAATAATTCATTATAATAAGAGTTCCAAAAGACTGGCTGTTGAAATGCCCATCTTGTTTTCAAGGGGGTCAGTTTCTGACTAAGCTCTTCTCTGCTCTGATACTAAAGCATGAATAAAATATATTGGTAAGAGGATGATGGTGCCAGAGTAACACAACTGAAGAATACTGCATTCAGGTTTTTCCTTAAACTCTTTCACAATTTGCCTGGAAGCTGAATTTCAAGATTCTTTGTTACTAACACCCATGCATCATGATTGCTGAGGCGTATTATCATCCATCCTTACATTGAGTCTGCATATAGCTTTACCCTGAAATCCACATGTCTTTGTGAGGCATCCATTTTTTTTTTTTCATTTAAGTCCTTTTATTACAGTAGTGCCAGCTACTGCTGCTATCGTTAAATGCCTGTCAGCATTTCCATTATAAACCTTATTTTCAGGGGATTTATAACCTAGCCATTTTAATTCACATTCGGCTGAAAGTTGCCATCGAAATTCTCAACATACAGTAGGTGCTGTTTTCTTTTATCACCAAATTTTATTTGAATCTGTTTATCTGCCTGAGATTTAGCAATGTGTAAAACCATAACACTGAGATGGAAGAAAAGCAGTGATGTTTTGGTGGATGTTTTCTAAACCAAAGCCATAAAGGAGTTGCAAAGCCAGAAGGAGTTGCAAAAATTGTCAAGCTCTTGAAAAGCAAAACTCTTAATGGAGAATTTAAAACCATTATTATTTGTAGTGTACTAATATTTTATACTCATAGTTTCTAAAATATATTTTACTGTGAACACCAACTCATATCATGAAAAAGTTATGGTCAATTCAGCATAGCATCCTGTTCACTATAATAGGCTTATTGGCATCATGAAAAATAATATAAACCCATATCCCTTTTATAGTAAAATAAAAAGTTTTAATGTGAAAATTTGACACCTAATTTTTTTAGAAATCTGACCTAACTTTGCTTTTATTCTTTATGAAGGAAACCATGCTTTAGTATTTTTTCAAAATGTAAATGGTTTTTATATCATTTAGCTTCTTTAGCTTATTTTTATTGTTGGAATAGCATATACTGGACATTTTTAAACACTCTAAAAACAATAACTCAGATTGTGAATAAGCACAGATGAAAAAACAGATTGCCTCAGGACTTTTTGCTGATGAATACAATAAGAAAATATAAGAATGGGCAACCTAAACGTGTCAAGATTTTTTAATAGTGAATAAAATAATTACGGCAAACAGTGCCCATGATGAAGACAGATAACTAAATGAAAAAAAAATTTTTGTGAAAACATACAAAATAGGCACAAAAATATATGACTTTATCCAAAAATAAGAATTGAATGTGAAGATACTGTCATGTTTGATTTTATTACCATTTAGCATTTGCCCTGTGTTTGGAACTGATGATATGCTTTACACCACCACATTTAACAATCATAATAACTTTTTGACATGGGAATTTATTATGTTCATTTCACATATGAAGAAACTGAGACTAAGTAAATTAAAGTTTTTGCCCAAAGTCAGAATGAGGTGATGGAGCCAAAACTTAACTCAGAGTAGCCTAGGTCTTAAGCCTGCGACCACTTGGCCAAAAGGCATAAAAATTGAATTCAAGAAAGATATTCATTTTGCAAACGCATGTGCATACATCTACAAGTAAAATCAAAGTAAAGTGCATTGAACTGGCTGTCCACTCCTGGAGTTTACTCAAACTCAGGTCCATTGAGTAGGTGATGTCATCCAGCCATCTCATCCTTCGTTGTCCCCTTCTCCTCCTGCCCCCAACCCCTCCCAACATCAAGGTCTTTTCCAATGAGTCAACTCTTCGAATGAGGTGGCCAAAGTATTGGAGTTTCAGCTTCAGCATCAGTTCCTTCCAATGAACACCCAGGACTGATCTCCTTTAGGATGGACTGGTTGGCTCTCCTTGCAGTCCAAGGGACTCTCAAGAGTCTTCTCCAACACCACAGTTCAAAACCATTAACTCTTCAGCGCTCAGCTTTCTTTACAGCCCAACTCTCACATCCATACACGACCACTGGAAAAACCATAGCCTTGACTAGACGGACCTTTCTTGGCAAAGTAATGTCTCTGCTTTTTAATATGCTGTCTAGGTTGGTCATTACTTTCCTTCCAAGCAGTAAGCGTCTTTTAATTTCATGGCTGCAGTCACCATCTGCAGTGATTTTGGAGCCCAGAAAAATAAAGTCTGACACTGTTTCCACTGTTTCCCCATCTATTTCCCATGAAGTGATGGGACCAGATGCCATGATCTTTGTTTTCTGAATGTTGAGCTTTAAGCCAACTATTTCACTCTCATCTTTCACTTTCATCAAGAGGCTTTTTAGTTCCTCTTCACTTTCTACCATAAGGGTGGTGTCATCTGCATATCTGAGGTGATTGATATTTCTCCCAGCAATCTTGATTCCAGCTTGTGCTTCTTCCAGCCCAGCATTTCTCATGATGTACTCTGCATAGAAGTTAAAAGTATATATCAGAGAAATGGCTAAATAAATGGCTACTTTTGTAGAATTATGTAGCATTAAAAAATAGAAGATATTCCTGGTATATTCTTTAGAGATAAAACAAGTTGCAGAATTATAACAGGGATTAATTGGTTAAGCACACATATACACAGACAAGCAGAGACATATACGCACATCTCACTACATACTACGCCCACAGAGATGCAAACGTGAATGCATACACTTGCACAGTAGTTATCTATAAGGGTTGGACTGAAGGAGTGCAGTATGTGAGGGTGTCCTATTGGGAGGTAGTGACTTTCTTTTTCTTTCTCACCTATGTTATACATGAACATGGTTTTAAGTGAAATTTTTCTGAGGCTTAGTAAATTAAAAACAAGCAGCCCCACACTCCATTCCCACCTTCTACCCTTTGTCAGAGGTGATTTTTAAATGTAATTTCTTGCCACGCCACATTTTGTCATTTCTGTTTCTCATACAACGGTACTTCTAAATAATTGATGATACTATTATTTCATGATTTTTCAGGTTAGTATTAGGTATCAATTATTTTATTATGAACCTTTTTGCATGCCATCCCTCCCATTATTTCACTGTAAATACATCATACTTTTGTCTGCATCAATATTCAGTCTTTTCATTGTCATAACTTTGAGAGCGGGAGACCATGTGTCAATACTCTTGCATGGATATTTATTTCATTTGTCTTCTCAAAGACTGTTCCTAATAAAATAGGCAATGTTTGTATCTGGCATCTTCTGATCTTCCTTTATAGCTTGGTCTCCCAACTTCAGGTAGCAATGTTTCCTAACACCCACGGCTCGCCTGGGATGGTGCACCGCTTCAGCTCAGGCAGGAAAACAGGGTGGAGAAGGTTATAATGCAGGGAGTGCTCAAGGATATCAAGTTACTTTACTTTTTCTTGCTTCTCCCTCCTCTTCCTCTTTTCCTCTTCTCCAACCTCCACTCCTCTTCCTCCTCCTGTCTCCTCCTCTTCCTCTGCTTCCTTCTTCCTTTTTGTTGCATTAAACCTTCAGTGATGGTTTTGTTAGATGTTGCAAGGAAGCAGCTTGATAAAGATTAGTTCATGTAAAGTTTAACTAGAAGTTCCTCAAGAGTAGAAGGTAAAGTAGCACTGAAACATATACACTACCATGTGTGAAATAGCTAGCTAGTGGGAAGCTGCTGTATAACAGAGTTCAACCAGGTGCTCTGTGACAACCTAGAGTGGTGGGATGGGGGAGGGGTGATGGGAGGGAAGTTCACAAGGGAGGGGATATATGTATCCTTATGGCTGATTTATGTTGTGCAGCAGAAACCAACACAACATTGTAAAGCAATGATCCTCTGATTAAAAATAAATTCTTCAAAAAGAGAGAAGGTATACTTGCCTTTCCCTTCAAGAATGCCCGTTAACTCCAGATGACTTCTCATTGATTTGATTTGTGGTGGCATATCAAAAATATCACTAAAGCCTCTGTGGGAAGGTATGCAGTACACTGGGACAGAGAGGTATCTTAGACAAAATTCCTGTGGTTATAAGTGGAGACACTCAAACTGACTTGAGGAAATTATAAAAGATTTCAGTTCATGTAGTCCTAGCTAGATTCAGTGGCCTAATGATGTAATCAGGAGTCCAGCTATTTCAATGTAAATTGCAAACTTAATGAGATATCACAACCACTAGGATACCTCCTATCAAAAAAAAAAAAAAAGGCAGAAAATACAAAGTGTTGGTGAGAATGTGGATAAATTGGAGCCCTTGCACACTGTTAGCCTGATTGTAAAATGGGGCAACAGCTTGGAAAACAGTATTACAATTCCTCAAAAACTTACAATTAGAACTATCATATGATCTAGCCATTCCACTTCTCAGTATACATACAAAAGAAGTGTAAGTAGGGCTTCTAAAAGATATCTATACATTCACTTTTATAACAGCATTATTAGCAATAGACAAGAGGTAGAAACAACCCAAATGTCCACTGATGGATGAATAGATAAATAATATGTGGTATGTACTCACAATGGAATATTATTTAGTCTTATAGACTAAAGGAAATCTTGCCATATGCTACAGCACAGATAAAACTTGAAGACATTATTCTAAGTGAAATAAGCCAGTCACAGAAAAATACTGTATGATTCCACATACATGAAGTACTTAGAATATTCAAGTTCAATATAAACAGAAAATAGAATGTTGGGTATCAGGGGTTGGTGAGAGGGGATGAAGGGGGAAATGTTTTAATGGATATATAGTTGAAGTTTCAAAGATGAAAAAGTTCTGTGAATATATTATATTTATATATAGAATATATATACTGTATATAACAATATATTACATAATTATACTAATATGTAAACAATGTACATATGAACAAGGACTGTTTTTTTAAATTAATTTTTATTGGAGTACAGTTGTTTTACAATGCTGTGTTAGTTTCTGCTGTGCAGCAAAGTGAATCAGCTGTATGTCTGCATACATCATCCCCTCTTTCTTGGATTATCTTCCCACTTAGGTCACCAGCGAGTGCTGGGTAGAGCTCCCTGTATGCAGCAGGTTCTCATTAGTTAGTTATCTGTTTTATATATAGTAGTGTGTACATGTCAATCCCATTTTCCTGAGGAGAAAATTTTATGTTAGAGTTCCAAAGCAGGTAAAATGAAGAAGTTCAAATGGGAATTTTAAAATAAAAGGACATTTCAGGTAATATGTGCAAGGCATAGAGAGGTGAGAGAGTAAAGCATATTCAAATATCTTCAAACAGTTTAGTATGATTGGAACATGAAAACAGAGAGAAATGATATATAGGAGGTGGGATCTAGATCTTAGTTCAAGAAAAGCAACATAGATTTTATTCTGATGGTTATGATGATTCACTGAAGGCCTAAATCATAAGGGACACTGAATTATAAATGATAGAAGTTTAAAAAATGGTATAATCAGTGCCCCACTGAAGAAAAAAATAATCTACTATCCCATGGGAAAGCTTTCATTGGAGAAGATAGTGAAATGACAGATGCTTTCTAATTCCAAAGATTATTCTTTCTCCATTTTTGCAGGTGCCTCTCTAGAACTTCCAAAAATACTGATAGTTTGTCCTGGTGTCACAGCTCAATTCATAGCCATGAAAGATCAGCTCATTTCCCTACCTCATCCCTACTCCCCAGCTCATTCAAGATATTCCTAAGAATCCTTCAAAAGAAAAAACGGCTCTATCATAACTGCACTGACTTCTGCACTGTTAATGTGAACTGCAATGTAAGCCCAAGTGCCGATTCAGATTCTAGTGCTTCATCATATCCAACTGGCTTCTAGAACATACAAAGAAAACTGTGCTTGAAATTCAGAGACTTTAGGACTTCCCAGGTGGTCCAGTGGGTAGGAATCCTCCTTGTAGTGCAGGGGACTTGGGTTCGATCCCTGGTCTGGGAAGATCCCACATGCCTTGGGGCCACTAAGACCATGCCACAACTAAGACAAGATGCAGCCAAATAAACTAAAAAAAAAAAAAAAAAAGAAATTCAGAGACTTAAAAATGTTAATTTCATAATTTAGTATTTTTCAATATATTCTTACCAGTCTTTTAATTTTTTTCTCTACATTATATGCCGTAATGACTTAAAATTAGTTAGGAGTACGCTTCTCAGTACAGCTTCAAGAACTTATTACTGAACTCCTTTTTTCTCCAGTAATAAAAGCATTCCCTGGTCATTCTCCTATGAACATACACATTAATATATATTTAAAATATTGAATAAGAAACCAAGTGGAAAATTTGTAGTGACTTTGAACTTTGATAACTTACTGTGTTGTATTAAGAGATAGAGCCCTATTCAAACTAAAAGAATTATTCCATTGATCCGTGGATAGGTCAGGGATATTCATGAACCAAAATTCTGGTGAAAAGTTTAAATTGATGTCCTTTATTTGATCTTTCAGAAGGTTTTGATTATTTAATATGTGGTAGGATTTTATGAGTTGATAACTTACTGGCATTCAAACCTTAAATTTGTCACTTATTGAGCATGGTAGATATAATGTGTTTTTCACCAATATACTATACCATAAATCTGCAGCACTTGCCATTTACTTTGAAATCAGCAAAGCAAGCAAAATACTTGGATATTAGTTTACAAAGTCAGCATTGGCCTTCCAAACTGGTCAGAGATTAAATATATCATTCTATTTTGGATTAAGTAAAATGTTCATAAACTGATACTCTATATTAAATGAGATCTTTGTTACAGAGTTTCTAAAATAACTCCATCAATAACATTTGATGTGTGATAATCATAAAAAAAGCAATATTATACTATTTAACCAAGATTAGTGTAGTAATTAAACACAGAATTTGGTTATAAACTTGTAATTTTAATATGGAAATTACTATTGAAAATTCAATTCTTAAAATACATATAAAAACATGAAGCAAAACCATAAAGAAATTGTGCTTTAAAAATCCATTATCTTAACATTTTTTGTTCTCTTCTAAAATGTGACTTTAAGGTAAAAAGTCTGGAGAGGTTCATTCAAAGACTCGTGTTAGCTAAAAAGGAACAACAAAAAAAAATTAACTGCCCTCTTAGGTCTTTATCAGTGAGAACATTAGTTATTTTCTTTTTACAGGACAGAATGCAAATTCAAAAATAGGTGCTTTTTATTTTTATTTTTTTCATTCAGGAGCTTGAATTTAAAATAAACTAAAGTCATTCAATGAAAAAGTACATCTTTATTTCAATTTAACATCTTCTATTTAAATAAATTAATTAAAGACTATAGATTAATAAATAGTCTACAGTTCTTCTACTTGCTGTGCTTAACCAATTACATCAGCATTCAGTAAGACAGGGATTCTTATTAAAGGGTTAACAAAGAGAGAATGATGAGTTCTGGCTTCATGATTCTTGTCTCCACTATACTGCAAATATAAGGAGGAAAAAAATAGATCAAATAACTATGTTTTCTCTTATTAGTTACTCATTTCACTTTAATTTACAGTGAATTTCACATACTGTGAAATGTCAAAAGCAACCTTAGATTGTTTCATGCAGTAATGATATAGTTAAGCAGCTCCTTTAAATAAATGTGTCAAGTTTCATTCATCTTAGATCCAGATGATATGAGAAAACTTCACATTCTCATGAGGAATGATGGGTAAACGAAAAATTACTCATTCCAATTGCAGTGATGGTAAACACAGATGAGGGTCAGAAGCTTGGATTTTAGCTAGAATGGACTCCTTTATTGAAAGAAGAGAGGTGGGTGTAGTAAAAATACTCAGAAATGATGAAAAATCAAAATACTCAATAATTATCAAATGATTCTTATCCTAACCACAGATTATTGTAGTGTGTGTACCCAGTACCAATAATGCCAATGAGACTGAACCATATTAATTTTGAAATAAGAAATTTTCAGTTTTTAAATTTCTATCTAAAAAGCCAGTTTTTAAAAAAATCTGATTTCTATACCTCAAATGAGTTTCAAATTATAGTAACACTTAGTAGTGATGAAACTGAAACCTCCTTTCTTTCATTCTTTACCTCCTTTCAAGGAGTCCTTCTCCATATCTGTTAGTCTCTCTGAAATTTGGTCTTTGGAAAATTAGCAGGTAATACACTTTAGCCAGAAAGAACACTTTCTCCTTGAAATTCTATGTAAAACCATGAAGAATAGTGACTGGCATAACCATAGGGTTCTGTTAGGAAACAACTAATTCATCAAGAATTCAAATGCCATAATGCATTTGTCTCACGTCCTGCTGACCAAACTCTTTGTCTTCCTGTTTATGACTTCAGGGCCACAAATGAGACAGATTATAGTTCTATGCCACTAAGGTAGTTTGTAAAATGGAAAAGTGAAGAAACATGCTTTGAATTCCTTGCCATATTGTTTTATGTGGAAGGAGCTGTGGCGGTAACCCAGAAAAACAAAGGCTGATATATATATATACATATATTAACACAGGGCTTTCCTGGTGGCTCAGTGGTAAAGAATCTGCCTGCAATGCAGGAGATGTGGGTTCAATCCCTAGGGAAGATCCCATAGAGAAGGAAATGGCAATCCACTTCAGTATTGTTGCCTGGGAAATCCCATGGACAGAGGAGTCTGGTGAGCTACACAGGAGTTGCCAGAGTCTGACACGCCTAAGTTATTAAACCACCACCATTATACAATCACATCCAATTCACACCACCCACCCCAGACCAATCAGAAAACTCTTTATCCTACCTCCTGGGCTACCTTTACATATATCAGTTTGAAACTCTCAAAGAAAGCCTATATCTATTGTCTATCCGTCATCCTCTTTCCCTCTTAGGAAGTGGACAATGTAAGCTGAAAATGTTGCCCAGAATATCCTCAAGGATACAAATTTTTTAACAAAATAATAAGCAATATCTCAGCTAAGCCAGATAAAAAAGATATAGGCTTAAGAAAATTATAATAACAAAGATTGTAATGCAAGAGACAGAAATGCTGGCTTCCTGAAATTTGACAGATGAATGCTAATAAAATTATTATAAGATTTCTGATTTTCATACTTTAAAAAATTTATAGTTCTAACACTAAATACTTAAAGTACTGTTTGTTTTTTTTTTTAAGTATCACTTTTGAAAAATTTTATGCAGTAAACTCCTTGCTGTACTAAGCTTATATCAGCTCACAAGGGCCAACTGTTAAATTTTCAGGACTTCCAGTTGTTCAAAATAATCATTAAAAAAAAAAATCAGATTACATGGACTTACAATAAGCAAACTATATTAAAATCAAAGGTAATACATTTTCACAACTTATTACTTCCAAAATACTTTACCATATTTACTGGGTTCTTGACGTTATTTACAGCTATCATATCAGTATGGTAGAATTACTAAGCATAGCGTGTGCTGCTGTGAATCTCTTCTTATTCCTTATTCAATGATACTGCATTGATAGCTAGAAAATGACCATTTTCTGGCATACCCCAGAAATCAGTAAAAGTATTAATAAGGCTTTTATAAAAATTTTTCTGAAAAGTCGGTCATTGAATGTTTACCAGCATACTCTGACTATGAATTGTATGGTGAAGCAGCCAACTGATTAGAGGTCTCTGTGTAAGAAGGAAAGAGGACCACAAAGTGATAACAAATACTAGGAAGAACCCTAGACTTGCTACTCTAGACTCTGAAACTAGAGAAAATACTAAATTTAAATTACAAAATTCTTTATATATCCACAGTAGAGATGAACTGAGGATTGGAAATGAGTGACAGAATCCACGTGATTTCTCTAATTCTTTCCAAATATTTTAATGAATATTAAATTATCACAATATTTATGAATTGAAATTTGCCATTGGAGATACTGAAGGTTTTATAAACATATTTACCGTTTATGGTTATAGTAATACTGGATTACTTCCAGGGCAACAGAATTTGGTCTTATGTGGTCTTTTATACTATAAAGGACTGAGATATAAATCAAGATAAAAAAATATAAGATTGTGAAAAGGTTTATAATTTAAAGAATGAAAGGCTTGTTTAGGTCACAATGAGCCATATCCTTAAAGATGCTCAATGATTTTATTTAATGTAATCCAATATGTGGCCTTAATACATCATATATTGCTTGTAATACTCTTTTATTGAGATGCTACTGTTTAATAGCAAGTTTTAGTTTGAAATTAATCTTTAGACTGAATAAAGCAAATTTAAACATGAAATCTAAATACATAAAGAATAAGTAGCTTTATTTTTTTTAATCCATGGGCATTATAGAAGAATTAATCTATTTCATGTTTAAATGAACATTTTTCTAGAAATTAGATACAGATGTAATGGGTTGAAAGTGTTGTTGATGTCAAGTGATTTAGAAATAGTGTGTCTATAGAAATGGAAATATTTATGATGATTATCATAATGCTGTTCCTCCAAATAATAAAAATGTTATTATATTTTTAAAATAAAATGCTTATGGTTACAAAATAAAGCTGCACAGTTTTTACCTTTTTCATGTAACTGAGAGATAATAAACATTATCTGAAACAAATTTATACATTTCTATGTAAGAATTGTAACCTGGAGGGTAATAATTGTGTTGGAATATTTTGGTCCTTGGTTTTATAATATGATATTGTGATTCATAATCTTTATCACTCATTAAGTAAATGTCTATCTTCAAGTTTTCAATAATTCTGAAATAGTTCTGATTTTGTATCTAAGGGAAAGCATGGTCAATAGACCTTTGCTGGGAAAAAAAGTCATCTGTAAGATGACATACATAAAATCAAGTGCCTTTCCTTTCTACAAAAAGTAACATTCTGTGTAGTTAATATCTTATAATTTTCTAAAAGAGAAAAATGTCAATTCACCTCAAAAATGGTATTTTCTATGACTAAATATTCTCCTTACTGAATGTAAAGCATTTCATTTGGAAGTTTAAAAATCTATTGCACACAAAAAGTTGAGTTTCACACTTAAAGCAATGCTTATAATATCAAAGAATTTTTGTTTTAAACTAATACAGGGATGGAACTCATGTCCTGCATTGGCAGGCTGGATTCTTTATAGTATGAGCCACCAGGGAAGCCCTAGTCTATGAAGGGGTTAATATAAAATAGGTAAGGAAAAAAATTAAGAATCAACTTCATGTCTGGGAATTTTGTATCAATAATACTTAATAACAAATTATCTCAGGATGATTATTTAGATTCCCCTATATAGCCTTTTTATAATAAAACAGACTTTGATTTTAACACATAGTCCAATATTTTTGAGATGGTACTGTGCTGATTGACCAGTGGGCTTCCCTTTCTGATGATGAATAAGAGGAAATAATAAAAGAAGTTAAGAAAAGGGATAGAAAGAATTATGATGAAAAGAAAAACATTCAACTTAACACTAATATCGCATTTGTATTACCACGCATACTATTTTAGTATTAATATATATCATGACCACTAATGTCCAATAGCACAGATTTTAGTTGGCTTTGGCTTCAAAATATACCTTAGTTATTTTCTGGGGTATTAGGTAACATACATACCTCTCTGCAAAGAAAAAAAAAAAAAATCCAGCAGTTCTTAGTCGTAAATTAAAAAGCCGAAGTTAAGCTATCTTTACTGAATGCTACAGATGTTAGTGTGAAAGTGAAAGTCGTTCAGTAGTGTCCGACTCTTTGCTACCCCATGGACTATATAGTCCATGGAATTCTCCAGGCCAGAATACTGGATTGGGCAGCCTTTCCCTTCTCCAGGGGATCTTTCCAACCCAGGGATCGAACCCAGGTCCCCCGCACTGCAGGCAGATTCTTTACCAGCTGAGCCACAAATGGCAACCCACTTCAGTATTCTTGCCTGGAAAATCCCATGGACAGAGGAGTGTAGTAGGCTACGGTCCATGGGGTCACAAAGAGTCGGACACGACTGAGCGACTTCAGTTCACTTCACTTCACTTCATAGATGTTGCTGCTACTGCTACTAAGTCGCTTCAGACGTGTCCGACTCTGTGCAACCCCATAGACAGCAGCTCACCAGGCTCCCCCGTCCCTGGGATTCTCCAGGCAAGAACACTGGAGTGGGTTGCCATTTCCTTCTCCAATGCATGAAAGTGAAAAGTAAAAGTGAAGTCACTGAGTCATGTCCAACTCTCAGTGACCCCATGGACTGCATGTTAGTGGTTGCTATTAGTTGGAACAAATAACATATGTGATCTATTAAATCTACAATGAGCACATTAAAAGACAACAAAATTTTTGTTTAAAATTTATTTTAATGATCTGGATAAATTTCTGTTTAGAATTAGGGACTTTTGTACATTGTTTATTTTTCTATAAAGAATCTTGTTGGAGATTATATGAAAATATCACTGTACTTAGATTTTTCTTATTTGGTCACTCTTTGTCCATTGTTGGCATTAATCTTTTATTCTTAATGACTTAGAAATTCAGACTCAGAATACTGTATTACTACTGGATAAATCAGGCATAAGGAATAGAATTCTATTTATAAATATATCTCCTACTAATCTGAAATTAATAGAAAGGAAGTACAGAAAAAGCACATAACTGTTTTATACAGAAATATTAATGTAGTGAAATATATTTACTTTGTTACCTAAGCTGTGACAGTAGACTCTTAATCTGTAAGAATAATCTCCTCTGCTTAGCAGCGAATAAAAAGAAAGATGCATATTACAGATTCTTTGAGTATCAGCGTATCACTCTGCTATAATATATCATGCTTCATTGTGACATATTCCCCCATTTGTCACTTTCTGTCATGTTACTGTATCTTAAAAGACACAACATTGCCCAACTCTTTTTTTTTTTTTTACATGTAGCAAATGGATACCAAATATTTGCCACTAAAACCAGAACTATTTTAAAATCCAGGTAGTCATAGCCAAAGGCTTTTTAAATGGCTATTTCAAGGACTGGATACCCAGGAAAGTAGCTATTTAAATGTATATCTGTACAGGTTGAATATCCAGTAGAGACAAGTATTTCACCTTCCTTGTGAGTATTTTATTCTTAAACAACGAAAACGCCTTTCAATCCTAGTTGATTGAACTCTAAAAAAAGATTATCTTTCTATTTCTGTTTCTACCAAAAAAAAGGTTTAATTTTTATCTGTATAGAAATTCTGAAATAGTCATTGCCTTTATCAGCTTTTATATTTAAATATTTCAAGTTAATGTTATAAAATTATCCTTTGAAGAAAAATATAAACATATGCACATGTATTAAAAAATTAAGGCTCCTTGTTAGAATTCAGGCAATAGATGCTACAAGAACCACAGAGCTATCGGCAATCTTGTTGATGATGACTTTGACAATTAGTATAATTATGTCAATATTCCAGATACATTTGATAGAATAAAATGGAAACTCCTAAGTAAATAAAAATTGTTATAACCCACCTATCTTCCCATTTAATCCTACCTTATCCATGTTTTTGTACAAATTAAGATTTTCTACCTTCAGTGGTTCGTTCAGTTTAGTCGCTCAATTGTGTCTGACTCTGCGACCCCATGAACCACAGCACGCCAGGCCTCCCTGTCCATCACCAACTCCCAGAGTCCACCCAAACCCATGTCCATCGAGTTGATGATACCATCCAACCATCTCATCCTCTGTCGTCTACTTCTCCTCCTGCCCCCAATCCCTCCCAGCATCAGAGTCTTTTCCAATAAGTCAGCTCTTCACATCAGGCAGCCAAAGTATTGGAGTTTCAGCTTCAACATTAGTCGTTCCAATGAACACCCAGGACTGATCTCCTTTAGGATGGACTGATTGGATTTCCTTGCAGTTCAAGGGGCTCTCAAGAGTCTTCTCCAACACCACAGATCAAAAGTATCAATTCTTCAGCGCTCAGTGTTCTTTATAGTCCAACTCTCACATCCATACATGACCACAGGAAAAACCATAGCCTTGACTAGACGGACCTTTCTTGGCAAAGTAATGTCTCTGCTTTTTAATATGCTGTCTAGTTTGGTCATAACTTTCCTTCCAAGGAGTAAGTGTCTTTTAATTTCATGGCTGCAATCGCCATCTGCAGTGATTTTGAAGCCCAGAAAAAATAAAGTCAGCCACTGTTCCACTCTTTCCCCATCTAATTCCCATGAAGTGATGGGACTGGGTGCCATGATCTTAGTTTTCTGAATGTTGAGCTTTAAGCCAACTTTTTCACTCTCCTATTTCACTTTCATCAAGAGGCTCTTTAGTTCTTCACTTTCTGCCATAAGGGTGGTGTCATCTGCATATCTGAGGTGATTGATATTTCTCCCAGCAATCTTGATTCCAGCTTGTGCTTCATCCAGCCCAGCATTTTGCATGATGTACTATGAATATAAGTTAAATAGACAGAGTGACAATATATAGCCTTGACCTACTGCTTTCCCAATTTAGAACCAGTCCATTTTTTCATGCCTGGTTCTAACTGTTCCTTCTTGACCAGCATACAGGTTTCTCAGGAGGCAGGTAAGCCTGTCTGGTATTCCCATCTTTTTAAGAATTTTCCACAGCTTGTTGTGATCCACATAGTAAAGGCTTTAGCATAGTCAGTGAAGCAGAAGTAGAAATTTTTCTGTAATTCTCTTGCTTTTCCTATGATTCAACGGATGTTGGCAATTTGATCTCTGGTTCCTCTGCCTTTTCTATATCCAACTTGAACACCTGGAAGCTCTCAGTTCACATACTGTTGAAGCCTACCTTATGGAATTTTGAGCATTTCTTTGCTAGCATGTGAAATGAGTGCAATTAGGTAATAGTTTGAACATTCTTTGGCACTGCATTTTTTTTTTTTTGGATTGGAGTGAGACCTGACCTTTTCCAGTTCTGTGGCCATTGCTGAATTTTCCAAATTTGCTGGCATATTGAGTATAGCACTTTAACAGCATCATCATTCAGGATTTGAAATAGCTCAGTTGGAATTCCATCACCTCCAGTAGCTTTGTTTGTAGTGATGCTTCCTAAGGCCCACTTGACTTTGCAATCCAGGATTCAAAAAACCAATATCAAGGCATCCAGTTCCATCACTTCATGGAAAATAGATTGGGAAGAAACTGAAAGAATAACAGACTTTATTTTCTTGGGCTCCAAAATCACTGCAGATGGTGACTGCAGCCATGAAATTAAAAGACACTTGCTCCCTGGAAGAACAGCTATGACAAACCTAGACAGCATATTAAAAAGCAGAGATATTACTTTGACAACAAAGGTCCATCTAGTCAAAGCTATGGTTTTTTCAGTAGTCATGTATGGATATGAGAGTTGGACTATAAAGAAAGCTGAGCACTGAAGAACTGATGCTTTTGAACTGTGATATTGGAGGGGACTCTTGAGAATCTCTTGGACTGCAAGGAGATCAAACCAGTCAATCCCGAAAGAAACCAGTCCTGAATATTCATTGTAAGGACTGATGCTGAAGCTGAAACCCCAATATTTTGGCTACTTGATGTGAAGAGCAGACTCATCAGAAAAGACCTTGATGCTGGGAAAGATAGAAGGCAGGAGAAGGGGACGACAGAAAATGAGATAGTTGGATGGCATCACTGACTCAATGAACATGAGTTTGAGCAAGCTCTGGGAGATGGTGATGGACAGGGAAGCCTGGCATGCTGCAGTTCATGGGGTCACAAAGAGTTAGACACGACTGAGCAACCGAACAGCAGCAACAACATACTTTTATGCATAGTGACTGTACCAATTTACATTCCCACCAACAGTATGGGGATTTCATTTTTCTTCACACCTTCTCCATCATTTATTACTTAAACTTTTTGATGATGACCATGCTGACCCATTTGAGTAATCCCTCATCATAGTGTGGAATTGCATTTCACTAATAATTGGTGAATTTGGTATCTTTTCATGTCCTTTGTGGCCATCTGTATGTCTTCTTTGGAGAAATGTTTATTTAGATCTTCTGCCCATTTTTTTTTATGATGTTGTTGTTTTATATTTTGATATTGAGCTGTATAAGCTCTTTGTATATTTTGGAGATTAATCCTTTGTCAACTGCATCAGTTGCAAATATTTTCTCCCATTATGTAGGTTGTCTTTTCATTTTGTTTATGATTTCCTTTGCTATGATAAAGCTTTTATGTTTAATTCAGTTCAGTTCAGTTCAGTTGCTCAGTCGTGTCCGACTCTTTGTGACCCAATGAGTTGCAGGACGCCAGGCCTCCCTGTCCATCACCAACTCCCGGAGTTCACTCAGACGCACGTCCATCGAGTCTGTGATGCCATCCAGCCATCTCATCCTCTGTCGTCCCCTTCTCCTCCTGCCCCCAGCATCAGAGTCTTTTCCAATGAGTCAACTTTGTGCATGAGGTGCCCAAAGTACCGGAATTTCAGGTTTAGCATCATTCCTTCCAAGGAAATCCCAGGGCTGATCTCCTTCAGAATGGACTGGTTGGATCTCCTTGCAGTCCAAGGGACTCTCAAGAGTCTTCTACAACACCACAGTTCAAAAGCATCAGCTCTTTGGTGCTCAGTCTTCTTCACAGTCCAACTCTCACAGCTATACATGACCACTGGAAAAACCATAGCCTTGACTAGACGGACCTTAGTCAGCAAAGTAATGGCTCTGCTTTTGAATATGCTATCTAGGTTGGTCATAACTTTTCTTCCAAGGAGTAAGCGTCTTTTAATTTCATGGCTGCAATCACCATCTGCAGTGATTTTGGAGCCCCCAAAAATAAAGTCTGACACTGTTTCCACTGTTTCTCCATCTATTTCCCATGAAGTGATGGGACCGGATGCCATGATCTTCGTTTTCTGAATGTTGAGCTTTAAGCTAACTTTTTCACTCTCCTCTTTCACTTTCATCAAGAGGCTTTTTAGTTCCTCTTCACTTTCTGCCATAAGGGTGGTGTCATCCCATTTATTTATTTTTATTTCCATTGTTTTAGGAGATGGATCTAAGGAAATATTGCTGCAATTTATTTCAAAGAGTGTTCTGCCTATCTTTTTTTTTTAGAAGTTGTATATTTTGTCAATCCATTTTGAGTTTATTTTTATGTATGGTGTTAGTGAATGTTCTACTTTCATTCTTTTACATATAGGTGTCTAGTTTTCCCAGCACTACTTATTGAAAAGACTGTCTTTTCTCCATTGGATATTCTTGCCTTCTTTGTTGTAGATTAACCATCGGTGTGAGGATTCATTTCTGGGCTTTCTATCCTATTGAATTGATCTACATATTTGTTTTTATTCCAGTACCATACTGCCTTGATTACTGTAGTTTCATAGTATAGTCTGAAGTCAGGGAGCCTTATTTCTCCAACTCTGGTTTTCTTTCTCAAGACTGTGTTGACTATTTGGGGTCTTTTGTGTTTCCATACAAATTTGTTTAAGATTTTATTCTAGTTCTGTGAAAAATGCCATTTGTTTGTCATTTAATTATATGCTTATGTTCCATTTGTCTCTACAGTATATTCATGTTATTTTTGTTCTGTGACTTGCCTCAGAAACCCTTCCATTCCCCAAGAATATAAGCTTATGTTAATATATTTTGTTCTAATAATACTGTACTTTTATTACTTCATATGTAGCTCATTTATATATATCAAAATTTATTGTGGCTATGAATTAAATATACAACTTTACATTTTTCCAAATGCTTCCTTATAATTTAAAAACTTAAGTCAAATGGATAAATTAGATATGTTTGCACTGCAAAAATGAAGTCATTAAACACAATGACAATATTCATTTCTAAGTTAACTGAGACTCATGGATTAATAAAATATAACCATCCTCTGTTTACTGATGCTGTTTTTACAGTAGTTACTCAGGTAATATAAACTTCAAATGTTTCTTTCAAGGGGAGATTTTGTTCCCATAAGTGAATCTAGATGGTCAACTATAAATATTTGGATCAAATATTAAGTCATTGTCACTCTCAAGTGTCAGATAGGTACAGGAACCAGAGCCAATCATAGACTACCACCTTTTGCAGAGCAGAAAAGCAATGCTCCTTAGGTTGAGGAGGTCATGGCAGGTGCTGCTGTTGGAGGCCAAAGTAATCTAAGGGATGAACTTCTATTCCTGGAATAAAGAAAGTGGAACATAAAAGGTCAGATACATCCATAAAATGAGTGAACAAAAATGTGCTGACTCATGATCAAATATGATATACTTATGTGAAAATTTCATCACCACTTTTCTCTATCTGTATTTATCTCTTAAGAATTTCTCCTGACTACAACTTCTTATTTGGAAGTGCACATTTTCTGGGCATAAAGGAAGCAGAACCAGTATCTTCTGACATGAATTCAGCAAGTTATTTCTATATCCTTATGATTTCTACAAGAAGGTTAAAGAGAAAAACTAGACTTGAGGCTTTTATAAGCATTTGTCTTAGAAAACAGAATGTATAATCAGGAGAGGGAAATGGTAATAGTTTTGCTGCTTACTAAGTGCTAACAACATCTAACATCCAACATCTGCTGGATCATTGAAAAAGCAAGATAGTTCCAGAAAAACATCTATTTCTGCTTTATTGACTATGCCAAAGCCTTTGACTGTGTGGATCACAATAAACTTTGGAAAATCCTGAAAGAGATGGGAATACCAGACCACCTGACCTGCCTCTTGAGAAACCTATATGTAGGTCAGGAAGCAACAGTTAGAACTGGACATGGAACAACAGACTGGTTCTAAATAGGAAAAGGAGTACATCAAGGCTGTATATTGTCACCCTGCTTATTTAACTTATATGCAGAGTACATCATGAGAAACGCTGGGCTAAAAGAAGCACAAGCTGGAATCAAGATTGCCAGGAGGAATATCAATAACCTCAGATATGCAGATGACACCACCCTTATGGCAGAAAGTGAAGAGCAGCTAAAAAGCCTCTTGAGGACAGTGAAAAAGTTAGCTCAAAGCTCAACATTCAGAAAACGAAGATCATGGCATCTGATCCCATCACTTCATGGAAAATAGATGGGGAAACAGAGGAAACAGTGATTGACTTTATTTTGGGGGGCTCCAAAATCACTGCAGATGGTGATTGCAGCCATGAAATTAAAAGACGCTTACTCCTTGGAAGGAAAGTTATGACCAACCTAGATAGCATATTCAAAAGCAGAGACATTACTTTGCCGACTAAGGTCCTTCTAGTCAAGGCTATGGTTTTTCCAGTGGTCATGTGTGGATGAGAGTTGGACTGTGAAGAAAGCTGAGAGCCGAAGAATTGATGCTTTTGAACTGTGGTGTTGTAGAAGACTCTTGAGAGTCCCTTGGACTGCAAGGAGATCCAACCAGTCCATTCTAAAGGAGATCAGCCCTGGGATTTCTTTGGAAGGAATGATGTTAAAGCTGAAACTCCAGTACTTTGGCCACCTCATGCGAAGAGTTGACTCACTGGAAAAGACTCTGATGCTGGGAGGGATTGGGGGCAGGAGGAGAGGGGGAAGACAGAGGATGAGATGGCTGGATGGCATCACAGACTGGATGGACGTGAGTTTGAGTGAACTCTGGGGGTTGGTGATGGACAGGGAGGCCTGGCGTGCTGCGATTCATAGGGTCGCAAAGAGTCGGACATGACTGAGTGACTGAACTGAACTGAACTGAAGTGCTAACTGTTTTCTGTTATTTTATCCTTTAAAATTCTTGACAATAACTTTTCATGAAGCTGCTATTATACTCATTTTGTATATGAAGAAAGAGTTTCTGAATAGCCACATAGCAATAGAGTCAGGATTCTAGCCTAAGTCCTTCTGACTACACAGCTTAGACTCTATTACTCTCCCTGTCAAGGGTGAAACTACTTCCATTCTCTACCAGGTACTCTTTGATAGTTCTCTAGCTACCTTCTACACAAATGACAATAATCTAAATGGCTCATTTTGTTGAATTCACAAACAACCCTTTCAAAAAGACATTACTCAGTAGAAGAAAAGACAGTTTGTACTCCTCAGCTCAGATTTTGCCTTGGATATTACACTGATTCATAGAGCTCAACTCTCCTTGTGACAGTCTTCCTTAACAAAATTGACTCATCCTGAGAAGATGAGTCTGTTTCATCTAGAATACCAATGTCAAGCATTACATAGGAGATATCAATACTGGGGCAAATTTAAAAGGGCTTTCTCACACCACCAAGATTAGAATTCAGGATCCTTCAGTTCCCACTAAAATGAGAACATCTTGAAAGCATTCACTTATAGAGATACCACACACACTCTCAGTTTCTATGGATTTATAATAGCAAAACCTCTCAGATTCTTGAAAAATCCTATATAATGTGTTTTATGGAAGCAAAATGTCAGTGTCCTTTAGTTCAAGCAATAAAACTCAATCTCAAATAGAAATTGGCTGTGTTTTTAAGCATTATTCATCATCATAAACTACTGAGAATTGCTCAGTTCATCTTCTTCAGGCAGAGAACAGGTAAGTTTTGTTTTTTTTTATAGTTTCCTTAGCATTCACTCATCAAACTTTCATAAGATCACAAACTGTTTAATTTATATTCAGAGGACTTATTGTTCTAGATATTCATATACTACAAATAAAAACCACTATATGTACATTTGTGAAGGTGAGTTTTAGGGAAATACCTGCTTTACTTTTTAAAGGAAAGAGTCACAAAACCATTCTATTTCTTCCATTTGTTTGTGTATTTTGTTTGAACTTTGGGTGCAGAGGGTGGAGTTAGTCACAATTATCTATGGGTCGTTGCTGACACAGGCTCAGGCAAGACACTTCCATGCTTCACTCATTCATTCACTCCTTTTGTCTCCATTTCCCACCCCCATTCATGGGCAAACATTGAAATGTATTTTTATTTGTAAACTTTCTTTTGTGTGCATTACATTTTTATTTAGCTATTTTTAAAGTTATATGCTGTTTTTACAGTGGTTGCTCTTAATTTAGGCCTTATGTATACATACTTGTATTATTTCCTTAGATGCGCCAATATCTATTGATCCTCCCAGACCAGATATTTACTTGGGTACACTGTCCTGTCTCATTGGTCTTCCTTCACTACCACATCCACAAAGATCTTGATAATTTCTCAGCTTTGATCCTGGGTTGTTATGGAATCACTCTGGTTTTCCTTTTTCTTCTATTTCAGGTTTCTTTTTTTTTTAAGGTAATAATACATGGTTGTAGACATTCCATTATCCTTCAGTTCAGTTCAGTTCACTTCAGTCACTCGGTTGTGTCCAACTCTTTGTAACCCCATGAATCGCAGCACACCAGGCCTCCTTGTCCATCACCAACTCCCAGAGTTCACTCAGACTCACATCCATCGAGTCCGTGATGCCATCCAGCCATCTAATCCTCTGTCATCCCCCTCTCCTCCTGCCCCCAATCCCTCCCAGCATCAGAGTCTTTTCCAATGACTCAACTCTTCGCATGAGGTGCCCAAAGTACTAGAGCTTCAGCTTCAGCATCATTCCTTCCAAAGAAATCCCAGGGCTGATCTCCTTCAGAATGGACTGGTTGGATCTCCTTGCAGTCCAGGGGACTCTCAAGAGTCTTCTCCAACACCACAGTTCAAAAGCATCAATTCTTCGGCGCTTAGCCTTCTTCACAGTCCAACTCTCACATCCATACATGACCACAGGAGAAACCATAGCCTTTAACAGACGAATCTTAGTCGGCAAAGTAATGTCTGCTTTTGAATACATTATCTAGGTTGGTCATAACTTTTCTTCCAAGGAGTAAGCATCTTTTAATTTCATGGTTGCAATCACCATCTGCAGTGATTTTGGAGCCCCCAAAAATAAAGTTTGACACTGTTTCTACTGTTTCCCCATCTATTTGCCATGAAGTGGTGGGACCAGATGCCACGATCTTCGTTTTCTGAATGTTGAGCTTTAAGCCAACTTTTTCGCTCTCCTCTTTCACTTTCATCAAGAGGCTTTTAGCTCCTCTTCACTTTCTGCCATAAGGGTGGTGTCATCTGCATATCTGAGGTTATGGATATTTCTCCCAGCAATCTTGATTCCAGCTTGTGTTTCTTCCAGTCCAGCGTTTCTCATGATGTCCTCTGCATAGAAGTTAAATAAGCAGGGTGGCAATACACAGCCTTGATGTACTCCTTTTCCTGTTCAGAACCAGTCTGTTGTTCCATGTCCAGTTCTAATTGTTGCTTCCTGACCTGCATACAGATTTCTCAAGAGGCAGGTCAGGTGGTCTGTATTCCCATCTCTTTCAGAATTTTCCACAGTTTCTTGTGATTCACACAGTCAAAGACTTTGGCATAGTCAATAAAGCAGAAATAGATGTTTTTCTGGAACTCTCTTGCTTTTTTCATGATCTTGCAGATGTTGGCAATTTGATCTCTGGATCCTCTGACTTATCTAAAACCAGCTTGAACATCAGGGAATTCATGGTTCACGTATTGCTGAAGCTTGGCTTGGAGAATTTTGAGCATTACTTTAGCAGCATGTGAAATGAGTGCAATGGTGCGGTAGTTTGAGCATTCTTTGGCATTGCCTTTCTTTGGGATTGGAATGAAAACTGTCCTTTTCCAGTCCTGTGGCCACTGCTGAGTTTTCCAAATTTGCTGGCATATTGAGTGCAGCACTTTCACAGCATCATCTTTCAGGATTTGAAACAGCTCAACTGGAATTTCATCACCTCCACTAGCTTTGTTCGTAGTGATGCTTTCTAAGGCCTACTTGACTTCACATTCCAAGATGTCTGGCTCTAGATTAGTGATCACATCATCATGATTATCTGGGTCGTGAAGATCTTTTTTGTACAGTTCTTCTGTGTATTCTTGCCACCTCTTCTAAATATCATCTGCTTCTGTTAGGTTACTTTCCATATATCTAGAAGTATCCTCCTGGATTTTTTTTTTTTTTTTTTTTTTTGTCATTTGAGTTCTCACCACATTAGTGTTTTTGATATTAGTCTTTGTAATCAGTGCTAAAAATGTAAAATCTTATTTGTTTCTTACAATCTTCATTGATCTATGGTTGTATAGAAAATCTAAGTTCAAAATTTTGTTTCCATTAATACTCTAAAAATATGATTTCCTATTCTTTGTATCCAGTGTTGCTTTAAAAGAGTTGATGACAATCTCATTCTTATTCCTGAGGTAATTTGCTCTTTCTGTCTGGAAGATTTTAAAAATATTTCTGTGTTTCTTTTATGTTCTTAATATTAATATAATGTGTCCAGGTATGAAGTTGCTTCCTTACTACTCAACTTTACCAATATGACCTTGTATTTGAGGTCATTCATTCAGCTTTATTATGAAAAAAAAAATTACTCATTTTTAAAATAACTCCTCTGATTATTCTACTTTTATTCTCATGTTTTCCTTTGTATTTCTATGTCTTTATCCCTTCCTGCTACCTTCTGAGAGAGTTCTTCAGTTTGGTCTTACAACTGATTCATTTGTTCTACCTCTGATAGAGGCTGTTTATTATCTTCTCATACCTCTTATCTTGTTCATATTTTTTCACTTCATAATTTTTTGTTTTTAATCATGTCTTGGCTTTCACTTCAGGTTGTTCATATGTTCTCTCATTTTCTCAGTAGATTTTTGGTGCTTCTTTTATATGTTTGGTCTATGTCTTTCAGCAATGCAGGTTCAAATGCTATCCATTGTCCCCTTTAACATTCTGCTTTAGATTTCTCATATAACTGATATCATACAATATTTCTCTTTCTCTGACTTGCTTCACTCAGTATGACAATCTCTAGTTCTATCTGTGTTTCTGAAATGGCATTATTTCATTCTTTTATATGAACTTATTTACCAAACAGAAACACACTCACAAACTTAAAAAACAAAGATGGTTACCAGGGGAAAAGGGCAGGCGGGCAGGGATAGTTAGGGAGTTGGAATTTACATGTATACACTACTATACTGGAAATGGATAACCAACAAGGACTTCCTGTATAGTACAGGAAACACTGCTCAATATTATGTAGCAACCTAAATGGGAAAAGGATTTGAAAAAGAATAGGTATATGTATATGTATAACTGAGTCACTTTGCTGTACACCTGAAATTAACACAGCATTGTTAATCAACTGTACTCCCATATAAAATAAAATGTTAAAAAAGTATATACTTTAAAAATTCATCCAGTTTTTTTAGTTCTTTTCAGTAGCCAATACAAGTAGCAGAAAGTACCATGAAACATTTCTTTTTCCCTCATGATGTTAAAAGAAAAAACTTTAATATATTTGGGGATAAAAATTAACTTTCAAGAATTTTTAAGATAAAAGACTTAAAATACAAAAATTAAAATAAAATCCTGCTTTCTTTTTGAGGTAGTTGTACCTTCTCAGTTACATGGCTGCCTGTTTCTAGTTCTGAATCCTTTGGGAGAGGTCGAGAGCCTAGTTCCCAGCTCTGACCTTAAATTGTATATTTATACTCATTCCAGCAGCGACAAATAACAATGAATAAAGCAACTGCATTTTCTTTTCATCCTAGCATGAGGAACTCTAAAATATGAAAATGAAAGTTTTTTTAAAGATATGCTATTGATCTTCTTTTCTCTCTTTTTTTAATTATTTTAATCTATGTTTTAGAAATGTCAAAATTAGCTCCTTCCTATCACCTAGAAAAGAGATCCACAATTTTTTTCTGTAAAGGGTCAGTTCAGTTCAGTTCAGTCACTCAGTCGTGTCCGACTCTTTGCAACCCCATGAATCGCAGCATGCCATGCCTCCCTGTCCATCACCAACTCCTGGAGTTCACTCAGACTCACGTCCATCCAGTCAGAGAGTAAATATTTCAACTTTGTGGGACATGTGGTCTCTGTTGCTGCTACTTACTGCTCTTACTGATATTAACTGTGCTCTTAAACTCAGTTAATAACAAAACCAATGGTTATGTTTCTTAAAAGTTTATTTACAAAAGGTAGACTGTGGGCCAGATTTGTCCTGCAGGTTGTAATTTGTTTATTACAAATAAAGATACATTGATATGTTAGAATGATAGAGAAAATTTGGCTGAATAAAAATTATCCATATTGAATAATTGAGACATGATTCCCTGGGAATACAGGTAGATGGACCATTTAAAAAATATTAGGTAATATTAAAAAAATATTAGGTAATATTGCATGTATTAAAAGTGTTATATGTAACCTATAGTTAAGTTATAAAGAAAATATAAAAAGGTCATGCACGCACCCTTGAATGAAGTAGCCTAAGACTAAACTAAGAACTTGTCCCTAATCCCATGCTTTTCTATAAATGTAGAAATGGACAGTTATAAACAGAACTTTCATATACATCCTGAGTATTCAATGATAAATTTTTGCACTCACAAGTTACTGTCTAGGAAAACAAAAAGATAACTGTATTGGTCTAAAAGTATAATATAATATATTTCCAGAACTGCTTTCTTGGACACAGCAGGGTCTAGTCCAATATGTGTATAGAATTTTCATTATCCTTATAAAATTGTAACTATGTAAAGACAATGTGATATTATTTTTATTATTGTTCATATTAATAGAATGGTTCATAATGAGTTGTTATTAATGATGTGATATTATAAAAAGAATCCTTAATTATTAATGGCATTGATATGACATTATTAATTTTGATACTAAAATGAGCATTTCATTATTCCAGATGCAATTATATTGTTAGACACAAGTTATTGCTAATAGATTATACTTTCTGCAGTCTTGTTTTGGCACATAGTAATTATCTGTAGGATTATATTGCTGAATAAAAATTTGGCTTTGAGATTTTTATTCCAGGACAGTAGAATGATCAGAGCATTGACTGAGTGGAATGGGGCAGGTAAGAAAAATCACTAACCACACTCTGTTCAGCCCATGTCCATTCTGCTCTGGAAAACTTCTCAGGCATATACTTGAAAGGAAAGCATAACTGACAGTACTGGTATGTAAAGAGTTGGCTGGTGAAGGGTCTTCTGTCATGTCACATTTTCTACACAGTAAATCAACACAGAAGTCTCTCTTCTGTTCAGCATTGGTTATTAAGATGTGATATTATCCTGTGATTTATATCATGTTGTCACAATGCATTTCATTTTGCTTTGTTTCAATAATACAATGAATTCTTTCATAATTTCTTTCAATTTGCCCCAGGAGTTGTTATATACTCCAGGCTTTTATTTCTTTATATTCTGCTCAGCCTTATTAATACAAGTGAAGAAAGTATATCCCTCCATAATTGCTTATAGCCTGTACAGTGCAATACAGCATATTACCTCATTTTAGATAATTCTTTTGTAGTGCCATGATATTCTAACACTTAAATGCTTTGCCTAGAAGCAAATAGCTTTGCAAATTACTTTATAATCTTGGTCAACTTCAACTGGTTATTCCCACACAGCACTTTAGTCTTTGTCCTTTAAGGGCTGTCCTGCACTTTAAAAATCCTCAGGCATAACTTGAAGGGCAGTTGCACAGAAAAACTAATAGAAGGAATGAAATCTTCTCAGGCAAAGCCTAGAGCAGGATTTCCTAAGGCCTCTCTTGCCCTCTTCATGCCTCCATCCCCTCTTGATCTCAGCACGTATAAACACACTTACTCAAAGCTATTGCACCTATCTTGCTCTGATGCCTGGGGTTCGAGAAATCAGATGATTATTTTGTGACTTGAGATAATTAAGGCAGGTTGAATTTTTTGTCTATACACTTAGAAAAGTACTTCTTCTAAGTAGTGTTTGAAGATTTGTTGCCTTTTCTTGTGTGTTGCCTATTACTTACCAGAAACTTATGAGAGGGAATTATAATTGCCAAGAAACTGCAACAGAGTTGTGTGTATGGAAACCTTAAAATCCCTGCACATCTTATTTTCAGGATAAAAGTACCACTATGAAATTTGATGATTTGTTCTCAAGACAAAAATATTACTACTGAGTTTGATGATTTTAAAATTTCCCTTTTAAAATAAAATAAAGGAAAATGAAGCAAAGAAGCATTACTGTATCTCCTCATAAAACAATGGTAACATATGTAATATACTTGTAAAAATTTCAGCATAAACAGTCTGAGGTAATGTTTAAGCTATTCTTGAGAGTCAAGCAATTATCTAACCAAGAAATCTTACATTGTGGGTATTGTTGTTGTTTAGTTGCCAAGTTGTGTTGACTCTTTTGTGACCCCATGAATTGTAGCCTGCCAGATTCCTCTGCCCATGGGATTTCCCAGGCAAGAATACTGGCATGGGTTGCCATTTCCTTCTCCAGGGGATTTTCCTGAACCAAGGATCAAACCTATGTCTTCTGTATTGGCAGGCAGATTCTTTACCACTGAGCCACCAAGGAAGCCCATTATGGATACTACCAAGTATTTACTCAGAAAGCAGACCACTGTCCAGAAGTAGTACTTTGAGTATCGTTATCTTTCATCAAGACCAGAGGCCTTGCTACCTTGTGTAGAGGCTAAAGGAGAAATGGGTTTTCAATGGTGATACTGGCGGCTTATTAATTAGAATAAAGGGTATTATAAATGATATCAGTAAAGTTGACATTATTCAATATAAAGGCATTCTCTGAAATATTGCACATATCTCCATCCTTCTGTTGACAAAGTCAGGGGTTGTTTCTATGCCTTTATGACTGCAAAATGGGCTTCTCTTTAAGTTTTCTTGTGTGCTGCTGGGTCAGACGAAAGAAGGAAAGTGTTAGTTTCTCAATCATGTCTTTGCGAACCCATGGACTATAGCTCACCAGGCTCCTCTGTCTCTGGAATTCTCTAGGCAAGAATACAGAAGTGGGTTGCTATTTCCTTCTACCAGGGATCTTCCTGACCCAAGGATCAAACCCAAGTCTCCTGTACTGCAGGTAGATTCTTTACTCTTGGAGCGACCCTAAATTCCACTGCTAGAAGTATATTGCACTTGCCTTTAGGTAAAGACTTTATGCAAGGATTTTTCAGAGCTTCAGAGATTATGGGGATGTCAAACTGTGGGAGTGATTTTATGACTCAGCCTCAGTGATTTTCTTATTAATAAAGATCTGTGTAGATTACTGTTGTTATAAACCTAGTAGCAAGTTGTGAGAAGTCGCTAACCTTTGCCCTTCACCTACTTTGATCTCTCTGTTCCTTCTAAGATATACTAAAAAGAACCCAATGAGTTTGTATAAGCAAATTAGTTTAGGTCAGTCCACAACAAAGTGGGAAAATAAAATACAAAATAATCTAGCATTCATTGTATCCAGGGTTCAAACGATGCTCATTTTCATCTTCTTCACTTACATTTTAGGATGCAATGGTTCTATCCTAGAAGTCTGGTTTATCCTTTTCCATTGATCTTCCTCTTAGCTGACCTAATGGAGCTTCTCCTCAGCTTCAGTCCTCTTTGGTGCACTCTTGTGGCACAACTCTGTAAATGGATTCAATTGGTGGTAGGTCAGGTCTTGTCATTTGTGTCCTCCTGAGGGGAAAAGAGAAAGTCTGGCTTTATTATAACAAAAAGGTAGAGTTATCTAATAAATAGCATTGTGCTTGGGAAACTGTACTTATGGTTCTGAAATTATTTAAGTCCCTATGTCTGTGTTTCCTATATGATATAATCAAAAATGCATTCTTATTTTACATTACTCTTAGACTGTATTTCCCAAGTGATTTACATTCATAAATTAGCTTTTGTATGTGAGACTTTGATGTGAAATGAAGATACTTATGGTCTTCCTTCATTTCCACAGGGAAGGCTAAAAAATAATATATTCCAAAGGTTAAGAAATAATATATTTTTATATCATCAGTTTTTCCCTGATTGATTCTTCACCTAGATTTCCATTTACACAATTTCATTCACTACTGAAGCAGATAAAATTATTTGAGCATTACATCATACCACTGAAACTACAAACAGTTATAAAAGTGAAGTTGTTTATTTTACTGTGAATCAATTTCTCAACCTAGTAAATAGTCTGTATATTCCCAACAGCCACCACCATTTTTACTGGAGGTAGACAGAGTAACTTGCCCAGAGCCATTCTGGGTCCAATCTAATGTTAGAAGTTTTCATACTTCCTATAAACAGAAGGAAAACAATCTAGAAGATCAATTGAAAATGGTCAAAAGATATGAATAGAAAATTGACAAAAAGTAATTGCAAATGGCCCTTTAACATATGAAAAGATGTTCATCCTATAGCAAAAGAAATGTAAATTAAAACTACACGAAATTATACTTCTCACTTATCAGACTGACAAAAGTAATAAAAAAAATGTATAATATACTCTGTGAATGAGGCTATGGAGAAGCAGGCACTCACACATTATTGGTTGTAAGCTGAAATAGTATAACACCAATAGGGAATTTGGCAATTGCATATGTATTACACTGTGAACCATTTATCCTGAAGTTTCATTGTGAAAATATGAAATCCTATATACAGAGGCTATTTGTTGTGACATTATTTATAATCTCAAAAGGCTAGAAGCACTTCATATGCCCATCCATAGGAAATTGATTGAGCAAACAATGGTACTATATGGTGATAGTAGTAAAAATAAGAAATGAGGAAGATGATTACATAGTGGCATGTAGTGATCTCCAGGATAAATTGTTAAGGGAAATGCAAGATATAGAACAGTAATTTGTGAAGAAAGTGGAAGACAAGGTAAAAAGGAGGGCAAAAAGAGTAGAGACAGAAACAATGTCTGTGAATTTACCTTGTCACATAGTTTTGATTTTGAAATTTGTAAATATGTAAATTTGGTGTAATTTAAAAAACAAAAGCAAAGGAACAAGAAATTCCTAAAAGTTGAAAGCAAACTAAAAATGAATTGAACCATATAACAGAAGAGTGCTGGAGTGGGCCATTTCCTTCTCCAGGGAATCTTCCCAATCAAGGGATCCAACCCAGGTCTCCCACAGTGTAGGCAGACACTTTACCGTCTGAGCCACCAGGGAAGTCAATCATAACTATACAAAGAAGATAATCACTTTAAGTGACATTAAAATAATGTCTTATTGATATATTCATCATGAACAAAAATCTGATGGGAATCTAAGAGGGCCAGCAAAGATATGTTCAACTACATTTGCTAGCTTATTGTTAATTATAACAATGTCCTTGTTATATTGAACAGATAGATGATGATAGATAGATAGATAGGGCTGTGTGTGTGTGTGTGTGTGTGTGTGTGTGTGTGTGCCTGCTCCCCCTGTCCTGTCTGACTATTTGTGACCCCATGGACTGTAGTCCACAAGGCTCCTCTGTCCATGGAATTTTCTAGGCAAGAATATTGGAGTTGGTTGCCATATACTATTCCAGCAGATCTGTAGATAGGTATATAATGTAAATGAACAATTATGTTACTATCATTAGGAATCAAGCTTTTTGAGTAACAGAAAATACACAAAGTTATAAAATCAAAGAAGTTAATCAAAAACTATGATGAACTCTTGGCTTGCTTCTATCTTTTGAAAAAGAATGTATTTTGTAGCTCTGTTTAAGAAAAAGGTCTAGCAACAATGAAAAATTTATATAAAACACCCATAGTGCTTAGGATAATGAACAAGGGCTCCTTGGAAAATGACTCATTCCAGGTCTTAGTCAGCAATACACAAACTAAGCTTATTACAGAAAGTTAAGCAAGTACTCAAAAACTAAAGGACAAAGAGGCCTTTTGAAGAGATTTTCTCTGGCCTAAAGTGAAGCAAAGCAAATATCAAGGAAAAAAAAAAGACTAAAAGAAAAATATAGCAAATATATTAAAGTCCATAAATTCATAATGTATAAAAACATTAAAAAAAACCTCATTGGTACCCCAGTGGCTCAGCAATAATTAAATTGCCTGCAATGCAGGAGATGCGGGTTCATTCCTTGGGTTAGGCAGATCCCCTGGAGGAGGAAATGATAACCTACTCCTGGAAAAATCACATGGACAGTGGATCCTGGTGAACTACCATCCATGGGGTAACAAAGAGTTGGACATGACTGAGCAACAGCACACACCCATTTGTATTACATGACTACATTCTCTTAATTTTTACAACTATCGCCAGTCTATGTCTGACGCAGGATGCAGCATGCTTGGGGCTGGTGCATGGGGATGACCCAGAAAGATGTTATGGGGAGGGAGGTGGGAGGGGGTTCATGTTTGGGAATGCATGTAAGAATTAAAGATTTTAAAATTTAAAAAATAAAAAACTAAAAAAAAAATAAATAAAATAAAATTAAAGAGTTAAGCATTTGACCTACCTTTATTCTATGCACTATATTCCAGTCTAACTGAACAGTCAATGTGGGAAAGTTCTTTATTATGAAAAGAATTCCAGCTAATAAATGAGGAAGGAAGATAAGAATGGAAAATATTACTTTTGATCATTAATGAAATAATGGTGATTGATCTTGATGGCCAACAAAAGTTAAGTTCATTAGGTGAAAAGATAATAGGGAACTTGGTAATGGTTAAACTGCCCAATCTTGTCCTCACTAACAATAGGAAATCTAAATATTGTGCTGTGCTTACTCATTCAGTCGTGTCCGACTCTTTGTGACCCCATGGACTGTAGCCGGCCAGGGTCCTCTGCCCATGGGGATTTTTAGGGCAAGAATACTGGAGTGGGTTGCCATGCTCTCCTCCAGGGGCTCTTCCCAACCCAGGGATTGAACCAAGGTCTCCTGCATTGCAGTCAAATTCTTTACTGTCAAGGCACCATCCAAGCCCAATCTAAATATTACATGACTAATAATAGGATAAGGAGCTCATGATCTGAGCCATAGTCAGCTTCCAGTCTTGTTTTTGCTGACTGTATAGAGCTTTTCCATCTTTGGCTGCAGAGAATATAAGCAATCTGATTTTGGTGTTGACCATATGGTGATATTCATGTCTAGAGTCTTCTCTTGTGTTGTTGGAAGAGGGTGTTTGCTATGACCAGTACGTTCTCTTGGCAAAATTCTATTCACCTTTGCCCTGCTTCATTCTGTATTCCAAGGCCAAATTTGCCTGTCACTCCAGGTGTTTCTTGACTTCCTACTTCTGCATTCCAGTGCCCTAGAATGAAAAGGACACCTTTTTGGGGTGTTAGTTCTACAAGGTCTTGTAGGTCTTCATCGAACCATTCAACTTCAGCTTCTTCAGCATTACTGGTTGGTGTATAGACTTGGATTACTATGATATTGAATGGTTTGCCTTGGAAACGAACAGAGATCATTCCGTCATTTTTGAGATTGCATCCAAGTACTGCATTTTGGGCTCTTTTGTTGACCATGATGGCTACTCCATTTCTTCTAAGGGATTCCTGCCCACAGTAGTAGATATAATGGTCATCTGATTTAAATTCACCCATTCCAGTCCATTTTAGTTCGCTAATTCCTAGAATGCCGATGTTCACTCTTGCCATCTCCTGTTTGACCACTTCCAATTTGCCTTGATTCATGGACATAACATTCCAGGTTCCTATGCAATATTTCTCTTTACAGCATCGGACCTTGCTTCTATCACCAGTCACATCCACAACTGGGTATTTTGCTTTGGCTCCATCCCTTCATTCTGGAGTTATTTCTCCACTGATCTCCAGTAGCATATTGGGCACCTACTGACCTGGGGTGTTCCTCTTTCAGTATCCTATCATTTTGCCTTTTCATACTGTTCATGGGGTTCTCAAGGCAAGAACACTGAAGTGGTTTGCCATTCCCTTCTCCAGTGGACAACATTCTTTCTTCTTAAATTGAAGAAAGTAGGGAAAACCACTAGACCATTCAGGTATGACCTAAATTGAATCCCTTGTGATTAAACATTGGAAGTGAGCAATAGATTTAAAGGACTAGATCTTATAGATAGAGTGCCTGATGACTATGGACTGAGGTTCATGACATTGCACAGGAGACAGGGATCAAGACCATCTCCATGGAAAAGAAATGCAAAAAAGCAAAATGGCTGTCTGGAGAGGCCTTATAAATAGCTGTGAAAAGAAGAGAAGCCAAAAGCAAAGGAGAAAAGGAAAGATATACCCATTTGAATGCAGAGCTCCAAAGAATAGCAAGAAGGGATAAGAAAGCCTTCCTCAGTGATCAGTGCAAAGAAATAGAGGAAAACAACAGAATGGGAAAGACTAGAGATCTCTTCAAGAAAGTTAGAAATACCAAGGGAACATTTCATGCAAAGATGGGCTCAATAAAGGACAGAAATGATATGGACCTAACAGAAGCAGAAGATATTAAGAAGAGGTGGCAAGAATACACAGAAGAACTGTACAAAAAAGATCTTCACGACCCAGATAATCACAATGGTGTGATCACTCACCTAGAGCCAGACATCCTGGAATGTGAAGTCAAGTGGGCCTTAGAAAGAATCCCTACAAACAAAGCTAGTGGAGGTGATAGCATTCCAGGTGAGCTATTTCAAATCCTGAAAGATGATGCTGTGAAAGTGCTGCACTCAATATGCCAGCAAATTTGGAAAAATCAGCAGTGGCCACAGGACTAGAAAAGGTCAGTTTTCATTCCAATTCCAAAGAAAGGCAATGCCAAAGAATGCTCAGACTGCCACACAATTGCACTCATCTCACACACTAGTAAAGTAATGCTCAAAATTCTCCAAGCCAGGCTTCATCAATACATGAACTGTGAACTTCCAGATGGTTTTAGAAAAGGCAGAGGAACCAGAGATCAAATTGCCAACATCCGCTGGATCATGGAAAAAGCAAGAGAGTTCCAGAAAAACATCTATTTCTGCTTTATTGACTATGCCAAAGCCTTTGACTGTGTGGATCACAATAAACTGTGGAAAATCTGAAAGAGATGGGAATACCAGACCACCTGACCTGCCTCTTGAGAAACCTATATGTAGGTCAGGAAGCAACAGTTAGAACTGGACACAGAACAACAGACTGGTTGCAAATAGGAAAAGGAGTACGTCAAGGCTGTATAGTGTCACCCTGCTTATTTAACTTATATGCAGAGTACATCATGAGAAACGCTGGGCTAGAAGAAGTACAAGCTGGAATCAAGATTGTTGGGAGAAATATCAGTCACCTCAGATATGCAGATGACACCACCCTTATGGCAGAAAGTGAAGAAGAACTAAAAAGCTTCTTGACGAAAGTGAAAGAGGGGAGTGAAAAAGTTGGCTTAAAGCTCAACATTTAGAAAACAAAGATCATGACATCTGGTCCCATCACTTCATGGGAAATAGATGGGGAAACAGTGGAAACAGTGTCAGACTTTATGTTTTTGGGCTCCAAAATCACTGCAGATGGTGACTGCAGCCATGAAATTAAAAGACGCTTACTCCTTGGAAGAAATGTTATGACCAACCTAGATAACATATTCAAAAGCAGAGACATTACTTTACCAACAAAGGTCCGTTTATTCAAGGCTATGGTTTTTCCAGTGGTCATGTATGGATGTGGGAGTTGGACTGTGAAGAAAGCTGAGTGCCGAAGGATTAATGCGTTTGAACTGTGGTGTTGGAGAAGAACCTTGAGAGTCCCTTGGACTGCAGAGAGATCCAACCAGTCGATTCTGAAGGAGATCAACCCTGGGATTTCTTTGTAAGGAATGATGCTAAAGCTGAAACTCCAGTACTTTGGCCACCTCATGGGAAGAGTTGAGTCATTGGAAAAGACTCTGATGCTGGGAAGGATTGGGGGCAGGAGGAGAAGGGGACGACAGAGGATGAGATGACTGGATGGCATCACGGACTCGATGGATGTAAGTCTGAGTGAACTCCGGGAGATGGTGATGGACAGGGAGGCCTGGTGTGCTGCGATTCATGGGGTCGCAAAGACTCGGAAACGACTGAGTGACTGAACTGAACTGAATAATAGGATATGATAGAATGCACACATCATCACTTATTCTTTTCCTTTCCCTTAAATCTAAACTTGAATTTATTCAAGTTCTAAATCTCACTATGACTTTTTTGGAGCTAAGATTTAGAGAAATTTTTATTAAACTTTTCTTCTTCACATCCCCACTGAGATGTGCAGAGCATTTTTTCCCCTGACTGTTCCACCTGTAAAATATTAATACTCTCCGTATACTGTACATTTGCCTTTGTATCATGGCCCCTTGGGCTTCTTCCCTTTCGACATACATCACCACACTGAGAATGCCTGAGTTAGAGGAATAAGTTAAATGACATCACAAGAAAGTAGTCTACCAAGTATTTAACATGAAACTGGTTTTTTTTTTTTCCCCTAAGAAATCAATAAAATTAAAGCCAAAGGAGAAAAGACACTGATAAACAATAGCAATACTTAACAAATATAACACTTAAAGTTATTTATGGTTGTATAAAACATAGCATTTTATAGTCTCAATCTGAATAAATCAACTGTGAGCAGATTTCTGTGACACTTAAGGGGCTTTGAATATGGACTAAATATTTAGATAATATTAAGCAATTGTCATTTTTATGAGATGTGACCATAATGTGATAGATTAGAAGAAATTTGTCCTATTGGTGGAGACACTGTTGTTTTTATAGGTAAAATGACAAGATGTCTTGAGATTTGCCTAATATACTCCAGAAAATAAAGTAGAGTGGTGTAAATTAAAATTAGAAACATATTGCTAATGCTTTGAAACTAGAATTATGAGTAATTGAAGGTTCATTGAAATTTTCTGTTCTTATGTCTATGTTGGAAAATTTTCCATTAAAATACTTTAAAAGTAAAGTATTGAAGTATCTTATTGGATTATATTTTATTATATATTATATTAAAATATTGGATTATATCTTATTATATAATCCAATAAGAATGAGTTGTTTAAGCTATGGGAGAATTATGCCAGGAAAAAACATTTGGTCTACCTGATTGGAAAAAACATCTTTCCACATGGTTCAGAAATCATTGTGGTTGTTTAGTTACTAAGTAGCACCTGACTCTTTGCAACCCTATGGACTGCATGCAGTATGCCAGATTCCTCTGTCCTTCACTGTCTCCTGGAGTTTGCTCAAATTCATGTTCATTTGGTCAGTGATAACATCTAACCATCTTAACCTCTGCCACTCCCTTCTCCTTTTTCTTTCAATCCGAAATAAAATGTTCAGAAACAAAATATATTAAAAAACCACCCATCTTGGCAACAATATTTTGAGACTAATAGAATTTAATAGATTAAAATACGATTGTTTGTATTTTTTCATTCATGGTCAAATGGACAAGTAAGTGGTACTAGAGTCACTATTTTTAGATCCCAAAGGGTGTCATATCATAACTATAATTGTGTAGCCTCCTTGTTCTACATCAAATTTCTCTTTGTTTTAAATGTGCTTTTGGTGTAGAAAAATTTCAACCTGAAAGATTAGAAATTATGAAGTGTCCAAATTTGGCTGAGAATTCTATGTAAGGAGTATACCATTGTAAATAGTTGTTAGAAGAGCATGTTATCAAAATAACTTTGTATTAGTTTATAGAATATTATGATTTCTATTACTTCCACTATTATAATAAATATGTATTGATAACAGTAGGATTCCTAGAAAGAATAAAAGTAAAAGAAGACACTTTCCCCCTAGTAAAGCCAAGTTTCAAACTAAATAATGCATTTTTAGGCAGTGATATTTATAATAAATTGTTTTGCATTTTTAATTTTAAAAGATCTCAAAATGCAAAATCTGAATTCACTCTAGTTCAATAAAAATAGCTTTTCAGCTAAGCTACAAGTTTTTTTTTTTAAATTGTGGAGCTGATTCATAACGAAACAAAAGAAAAAAGGTATAACATTGTACAGGAAGTGGTGATCAAAACCATCCCCAAGAAAAAGGAATACAAAAAGGCAAAATAGTTGTCTGAGGAAGCCTTACAAACAGCTGAGAAAGAGGAGAAGGGAAAGGCAAAAGGCAAAAGGAAAGATAGCCATCTGAATGCAGAGTTCCAAAGAATAGCAAGGAGACATAAGAAAGCTTTTCTAAGTGATCAATGCAAAGAAATAGAGGAAAACAACAGAATGGGAACGACTAGAGATCTCTTCAAGAAAATTAGAGATACCAACGGGACATTTCATGCAAAGATGGGCCCAGTAAAGTACAGAAATGGTATGGACCTAACAGAAGCAGAAGATATTAAGAAGAGGTGGCAAGAATACACAGAAGAACAGTACAAAAAAGATCTTCATGACCCAGATAACCATGATGGTGTGATCACTCACTCAGAGCCAGATATCCTGAAGTGTGAAATCAAATGGGCCTTAGGAAGCATCTCTACAAACAAAGCTAGTGGAATTTCAGCTGAGCTATTCCAAATCCTAAAAGATGATGCTGTGGAAGTGCTGCACTCAATATGCCAGCAAATTTGGAAACCTCAGCAGTGGCCACAGGACTGGAAAAGGTCAGTTTTCATTCCAGTCCCAAAGAAAGGCAATGCCAAAGAATGCTCAAACTGCTGCACAATTGCGCTCATCTCACATACCAGAAAAATAATGCTCAAAATTCTCCAAGGGAGGCTCCAACAGTACATGAACTGAGAATTTCCAGATGTTCAAGCTGGATTTAGAAGCTTGAAGAAGAAGAAAGGCAGAAGAACCAGAGATCAAATTGCCAAAATCTGTTGGATCATAGAAAAAGCAACAGAATTCCAGAAGAATATCTGCTTAATTGACTAGGCTAAAGCCTTTGACTATGTAGATCAAAACAAACTGTGGAAAATAATTAAAGAGATAGGAATACAAGACAACCTCACCTGCTTACTGAGAAATCTGTAGGCAGGTCAAGAAGCAACAGTTAGAACTGGACCTAGAACAATAGAATGGTTCCAAATCTGGAAAGGAGTATGTCAAAGCTGTATATTTTCACTTTGTTTATTTAACTTCTATGCAGAGCACATCATGTGATATGCTGGGCAGGTTGAACACAAGCTGGAATCAAGATTGCCAGGAGAAATATCAATAACCTCAGATATGCAGATGACACCACCCTTATGGCAGAATGTGAAGAGGAACTAAGAAAAGTGAAGTTACTTAGTCGTGTCCAACTCTTTGCGACCCCATGGGTGGAGGAGCCTGATAGGCTTCTCTGTCCATGGGATTTTCCAAGCAAGAAGAGGAACGAAAGAGCCTCTTGATGAAAGTGAAAGAGGAGAGTGAAAAAGTTGGCTTAAAACTCAACATTCAAAACATGAAGATCATGGCTTCCAGCCCCATCACTTCATGGCAAATAGTTGGGGAAACAATGGAAACAGTGACAGATTTTATTTTCTTCTGCTCCGGAATCACTGCAATGGTGACTGCAGCCATGAAATTAAAAGATGCTTGCTCCTTGGAAGAAAAACTATGACAAATCTAGACAGATTATTAAAAATCAGAGACGTTACTTTGCTGACAAAGGTTCGTCTAGTCAAAGCTATGGTTTTCCAGTAATCATGTATGATTGTGAGAGTTGGACCATAAAAAAAAGCTGAGATTTGAAGAACAGATGCTTTTAACTGTGATGTTGGAGAGCACTCTTGAGAGTGCCTTGGACAGCAAGATCCAACCAGTCCATCCTAAAGGAAATCAGTCCTGAATATTCATACTGAAGCTGAAGCTCCCAATACTTTGGCCACCTGATGTGAAGAACTGACTCATTGGAAAAGACCCTAATGCTAGGAAAGATTTAAGGCAGGAGGAGAAGGGGACAACAGAGGATGAGATGGTTGGATGGTATCATTGACTCAATGAACATGAGTCAGAGTAAGCTCTGGGAGATGGTGGTAGACAAGGAAGCCTGGCATGCTGCAGTCAATGGGGTCGCAAAGAGTAGGACACGACTGACTGAACTGAATAAAAAGGCAAAGTTGAAATTACAGATACTGAATTTGACATATTTTTGCTTATTCAGTCCCTCTCTCACTGATTTTGGCTTATTTCAAGTGTAGCCTTTTTGGGTGCTTCGGTGTGTTGCTGGGGCAAGTGAGCAAGGGGAGGGTGTCAGGACCTGTCTTACATGCAGATTTCTTCCACTAATTGAAATAGTTTTCAGGCAAATTCTGCTTTCACTGAAGCCTGAAGTAGTAAGCAAAGAGCCCTGTTTCATAGCTAATAGGGAAGGAAAAAGGGGAAAACCCAGATGAAAACTTAAATTAATAGCTCAAAGGAGATACTTTCTCATAACCTTGACTTTCTTATTGTAGGAAATGTCTAGGTAAGAAATACAATGCTTGGGGAGAGATAGTCCAAAGTCCTCCAAATTTTGTCCTTCAGTGACTACCAAGGCTTTTTAATAACAGGTAATGGTGGCACATAACTTGAATAAAATATATATGTTTTCCAATTATGAAGCAAATTATTCACAGTCTCGGTGTTTGGTGCTGACTTGCTCCATGTTTCTCACTTCTTAGCACCAGCTTTCAGTGAGAAATAAACCAGATGCTCTTTTAAAAACATATTCCTAAAAATCTATGATTTTAAAAAGGCAATAGATTTTTTTTGAAATAGTTCTGGAAGGAAATGGATTTTATTTTTTAAAGAGGCAAATAAAAGAGAAGATTGCAGATTGAGTTTCACTAATGAGTTTGGCTTCCCTGGTGCTCAGATGGTAAAGAATCTGCCTGCAATGCAAGAAACCCGAGTTCAATCCCTGAGTCAGGAAGATCCGCTGGAGAAGGGAATGGCAGCTCACTCCAGTGTTCTTGCCTGGAGAATTCCATGGACAGAGGAGCCTGGAGGGCTACTACAGTCCATGGAGTCACAAAGAGTAGGACATGATTGAACAACTAACACTTTCACGTTCAATGACTTTTGCCAGCATAGTGTAGTTGGAGTGACTTTGAGGGATTCTACCGCCAGTACTAAAAATGTTGCTGCCACATCAGCACCCCAAGTACCTGATCTTTGTCCTGTGAATGCAGATTCTGATCATGGTGGGGTCTCAAAGTAAATCTGACTCTATCACTTAACAAATGATTCAAAGCTCTTGTCTCTGTGTGCATGCCCTAAGTCTCTTTAGTCATGTCCAACTCTTTGTCACCCTATGGACTGTAGCCCCTCAGGTTCCTCTGTCCATGGGACTCTTCAGGTAAGGATAACTGGAGTGGGTCATCATGCCCTCTTCCAGGGCATCCTCCTGACCCAGGAATCGAAACCTCCTCTCCTGCAGCTCCTACACTGCAGGCAGATTCTTTACTGCCAAGCCACCAGAGAAACCCTTCCGTCTCCTCAGTTCAGTTCAGTCCATCAGTCATGTTCAACTGATTTTGATCTCATGGACTGCAGCACACCAGGCTTCCCTGTCCATCACCAACTCCTGCTGCTACTGCTACTGCTAAGTCACTTCGGTCGTGTCTGACTCTGTGTGACCCCAGAGACAGCAGCCCACCAGGCTCCCCTGTCCCTGGGATTCTTCAGGCAAGAACACTGGAGTGGGTTGCCATTTCCTTCTCCAATGCATGAAAGTGAAAAGTGAAAGTGAAGTCACTCAGCAGTATCCAACTCTTAGCGACTCCATGGACTGCAGCCTACCAGGCTCTTCCATCCATGGGATTTTCCAGGCAAGAGTACTGGAGTGGGGTGCCATTGCCTTCTCCGTCACCAACTTCTACCAGTGAGCAAATAATGTATCTTTAACATCTAAACACAAAGCAGTCATTACCTGACTCCTTGATTTGTTTCAGCTACTGTGTTTCTCCCATGTGGTAAGACGGTTGATCTTTGAATTAACAAGTGATTTTAGGTGTGTATATATTTTAAATTTAACATGTCCAGTATGGAGATGTTGAATTTTCCTTTATCTTGAAATAAAGATATTCCTGTTCTTTCCTGGGCTTACTTTTGGTAATAATTGAGACAACTCTCTACCAAGTAGGTTAAATCATATAATCTGAGTCATGTCTTTGTTGACACACCCTTCACATCCAATGCTTGAACAAGTCCTGTCAATTCTGTCTCCACAATACATCTTTGATCAACTCTGCCACCATATTTCACAGCTGTACTAAAACAAAACAGACTGAAAAAGCTCTCTGCTTTCATTCTTGGTCCTCTATTATCAATTTTTCACACAGTAGCTAGAATGAGAGTTTTAGAAATGTAAATCATATTATGTTTCTCCTTGCATAAAACCTTTCTAGGGCTTTTCTTTCTTTTAGGCTAAGACCTAAACTCCTACAAATCCTGTCTTTTCCAAGTCCCTTTCCAGCTCGATCTCATGCCCTTGCTCTTGCATACTATTCCCCAGTCATGTTAGTCTTCTTTCTTATCTTCAAATACAGCAAGCCCTCTTCCACATCAGAAACTTTGCCATTGCCATTGCCTCTGCCTAGAGGGTGTTTCCCAGCATTTTCACTGATTGTTTATTCATATTCTTAGCTCAAAAATTAGCTCCTGTAAGAGGCATTCCAGATCAGCCATCTTAAAGTTGTTTCCCACTTTACTCCCGATTTGTACCCCACTCATCACTCTTTTATTTTCTTTATATCCCTCAGTAACAGTATGTAATCTATTTGTTGTATTTTTTCTCTGTCATTCATCACTGTATTTACTACCAACATAGTTGCTGAGTTGCTAAATCATGTTCGAATCTTTGTGACTCCATGGACTATAGCACGCCAGGCTTCCCTGTCCTTCACCATCTCCCTAAGTTTGCACAAACTTATGTCCATTGAGTCGATGACACCATCCAACCATTTCATCCTCTGTCACCAACATTATATCACATGTTGAAAAATATATGATGAATATTTGTTAAACTTATCAACTCTCTAATGCTTAGTGTATTCTCCTGCAAATGATGAACCCACAGGACTGGCAGCCCAATAGTTGAAATGCTATCAACAAGGTTATATGAATATCCAGAAGAATCAGTTTTCCCACCCAATTCTAGTAGTCGTGATGTTATTGAATGTGGTCTCCACAGATGACTCTAAAATTTATATTTTTTCTTTGAGTCCATGGCTAAGCAACCATTTGTTTTCTACCAAAAGGAAAAGCTGGCAGCTGTCAACATAATCAGCATACTCAACATATCAGTAGAGTTGAATAGTAAAGTTCTCCATAGACCTTACCTATGCCTGGAACCACAGTTCTCCATTTGGATTTAGCAGTGATCTGAATTGTATTTCACAAACTTCTTGATTCCTAGAGGCATTTTTATGAGGTGGTTTTTTAGCCACAAACTTAAAGGTGTGCCATTTCGTAGATTTATATGTAGTAAGCTTCTAATTGGAGTATTGATTTTTAAATCTCTATAACTATTTATTTTAGATGCAATTAAATATTATCATAAATAATTGAAACTCAGATAACAATGTCTAAGTAAATTACAAAGGATGTCTTATGATCTGAGATAATTTTTATGGTGTTTACCATACACTAGTCCATAAAATACAGCAGTTCTAGTTAGCAGTTGTTCCTACAGAATAAAAGATTAAAATAAAATAAAGTCTGCAAGGTATTTTTCACTTCAGTTATAGCTACAGGTTATTTTTTTAAATTTATACTACAATAAGTAAAAAGGGTGTTCCTGGTGGCTCAGTGGTAAAGACTGCCTGCTAATGTAGGAGATGTAGATTTGATCCCTGGGTTGGGAAGATCCCCTGGAGGAGTAAATGACAACGCACTCCAGTACTCTTGCCTGGGAAATCCCATGGACAGAGGAGGAGCCTGGAGGCTCCTCCACTGTTTATGGGGTTGTAAAGGAGTCAGACATGACTTAGTGACTAAAACAACAACAAAAATAAGTAAAACTCATAAATTATATATGTGCAGCTTTTCTTGGCTTCCCTGGTGGCTCAGATGGTAAAGAATCCACCTGCAATGCAGGAGACCTAGGTTCAATCCCTGGGTTGGGAAGATCCCCTGGAGGAGGGCATAGCAACCCACTCTAGTATTCTTGACTGGAGCATCCCCATGGTCAGAGGAGCCTGGCAGGCTATAGTCCATGGGGTCACAAAGAGCTGGACACAACTGAGTGACTAAGCACAGCACAGCTTTTCTTACTCATCCATCCAGGCTTTTAATAAATTCTTATTGAATTACTGTCATGTCCCAGGTCCTAGACTAGATATAGGAGTCCCAACAGAAAATAAGGTAGATGGTGTCTGTTTCCTCTTGGTGTTTACATTCTAGTATGGCAGACACATAGTGCTACATGACCTCATTTAATATATGAGATGGGAGGATATAGTTAGTGTATTGTGTGGGGAAAAGGTAAGGTTGTCAGTGAAGACTTGGAAGAAATAGGACATATTGAGGCAGAGTGTGGGATAAGTGATTCAGGCAGAGGAAAGAGAATGTACAGAGACTTGGAGGCAAAAGAGAGCATGGCTAGAGGAACTGGAATAGGAACATAGCATGCAAAAGAGGAAGGTACGGAGATATATTCAAAGGGTCTAGATGATGCAGGGCCTTATGAGTCTAATCCAAGAATTTGGACTTATTAAAAAGACAATAGGATTAAACTGGGAATTATGTCATCAGATACATGTTTTAGAAGGTCTTTTTTGGATGCATTGTGGAAAATGGATGAGAGGGAAAGAAGACACTAGGTGAGGAAATTGCCAAAAATAAAACCACTTTTTAGTCAAAAATATAATGGGGTAAATTAAAATTAAAAATAAAATGCAATGACAACTCCAGACAGATGGTAAGGTTCACAGAGCCAAACTTGGATTAAAATGCATAAAATATATAAAATGTGATCTAATCAAATGCAAGATGTATGCTAAATTCATGTTCTACTGAAATTTAAGATTCTCAAAGGAGGAAATAGAAAACTAGAGCATGTGAAGCCACATTGGCACAATTGCTTGGTATTATCCCATGTAGACATACCAAGTACATTTTCCTTTAATTGGAAAATCCAAATGGTCACTGCTGCAGAACCCCCAAACCCAGGAATGCAATGGCTTATGTGTCTGTGGTATTTCATGGCCAGAAAATTTTCAGTATTAACTCCTCATCCCACCTGATATATAAAGTCCATTATAATCCTGGTGTTCTATAGAGAATCCAGGGTAAAATCATTTGATCTCAGACAACTATTTAAGGGTGTTATATAATGAGATGCGTTTTGTTCATTTTTCTGAACAATGTCACCAATCATGCGGACCTTCACCTTGAACACAATGACATTGTGTTTAGATGTCCTGGTTTAAAATATAGATAATTTATTATTTCCTTAGAAATTTTACAACTGCATACCCTAGCAATGTTAAAAGATAGCTGCTTTGACTTGTTCCTCTTACCACTTTATTCAACTTTCTCTAAAGAAAGGAGAAATACTTCAAATACACCTTCAAACCTGCAAGGATAGACAGGGCAAGCTTCTAACAGTATGAATTGAAACAAATTGTTAAGTGCATATTCAGTTCCAGATTTTAAAGCAAAAATAACTTTGAACATTTTGGGGCTAGAATTAACAAATATTATAGAATTTCCTTCCCACATTTGAAATTTTAATTTCATAGTATTTTCAGTCCTCTGGGCTGAAACGAGGACCAGATAATATTTTAGCAAAAAAGGTGTTTTGTTTTCACGCTTTCATCATGCAAAAATAACCCAACTAATTTAGTTCTAACTTTCAAAAAATATTCAGTTTCATACAGAAATCAACTATGTAGTTCTCAGGCCAAAACGAATATTTATCAGAAAACTCTGAAGCAAAGATATTTATAAAAATATACCCTTCCATAAAGTTTTATTTTCAGTCAGTTTTGACATGATGTAAATGAATTACTGTATTATTGCCTACTAGTTGTCTCATCCTTGATCTGCCAGGACTTTTTAAGAATTTTTTTGTATAAATTTTGATCACTAAAAAAAAAAAAAAAAACCTGGGGCCAAACTGAAATATTACAATGTTATAATAATTATGAAAATAGTAGTGGTTGTCATTGATGTGCTGATCCTAAAATGTCAAATGCTACGTACACATCATCTCTTAATTGTGCCACAATCTTTGGAGGGAAATATAATTGTTATCCCCAATTCATAGGTAGAGAAATGAGTTCTAAAACAGATTAAATAATTTGCACTGAACTGTTGTGTTAGTATGTGGTGGAGTCAAGATTCCACAACCCCTTGGCTCTCTGACTCCAGGCTCACTCAAAAGTGGTACCACTTTCAGAAACAGCCTCTGGCATAGCCCCAGTCAAAACAGTCAGAGTGAGCAGGAAGAACTAGGGTAATGAGATACTATCATGTGTTATAGTAGGTATGAAAGAAAAACTGAAAACTCAAACCCTCAGGTAAGTTACACAGCCGTTGGATTTATCCACTGTGTTAAGTCAGTGGTGGATTAAATCAGCAGAGTTAAAAACCAAATTAAAAGCATTTATGGTATTTTAATACTGGCAAAATGCATCAGCTTAATAATAGCCGTATGTCTTCTTAGTTGTTAGGATACTTTGGCCAGAATCTCAAGCCATCAATGGCCATTCTAAAGACTTTGGATCAGTACAAAAAATACGCTGGTTTCCCTTAGAGTTTTCACTCCATCAGCTATTCTGAGCATTGCCTCTAAGAGGACACTGGCATTGTTTTAGGTGCTGGAATGAAGGACATTCAGGTGAGCAGTAAATGGATCCTGAACTTAAGGAACTTAATCTTATACATAGAATCAAATGAATAAAACACAGGGATTACAAAGCATATATTGCCAATAATACAATTATGTATAAAACCCTATGGGATGTGAAGGAGAGGACAATGAGTCTGCCATGAACAGGGACCTATAATGCACCCAGGACTTGCTCTGGCTGAGCTCTGACTTTATCTCTTTCTTACCCTTCTCCTTGCTCACTTCTCTCCTACCACCCTGGAAATGGGTATCTGTTTCTTGAAAACTCTGAACTTGGGGGCTTTACATCTGTTCCTACAGATGCCTGGACTCTGTAGGGTCCACAATGTGCTTGGCCAGATTCTTCTCTTCTTTCAGGACTCAAATCCAACATCACCTGCTCAGGAAGGCCTTGCATGACTCCTATTCCTAAAGTGGTTCCTCTTTCATCATTCTCGGTCAGAGAATTGCTTTTATTTCTTCATAGTACTTAAAACAATCTGATAATGTAATTTACTAATAAGTTCAATTTTGCACTTTTTGAGCATATAGGTAGCTTTGAAAGTGATTAGGTGGCATACCAATGATAAATGTTTAGGTTTGAGGTATCAAAGACTTGGTGATCAGGGTTCCATGCCATGCTAGGCCACGTGTACATGCCCAGTCGTGTATGACTCTTTGTGATCCCATGGACTGCAGCCCATCAGGCTTCTCTGTCACTGGAATTTTCTAAGCAAGAATACTGGAGTGGGTTGCCATTTCTTACTTCAGGGCATCTTCCCAACCCATGGATCAAACCGATGTCCCTTGCATCTCTTGCACTGGCAGGCAAATTCTTTACCACTGTGCCACCTGGGAAACCCAATCAAGGTTCATGTCTAAGCAAAACTGAAAACTTCAGCTACTGCTGGGGCACTCTTGCTTCTAGGGTACAGATCCTAGAAGTCAGTCCCAACTCTAGATTCAAATGAGACTGGGAAAGTAACTGAGAAGTCTTTTGTCAACAGCTTCTATCTCACTACGTTGGGCTTGAGCACTAGAACCTGCTTTCCCAACATTTCCCTACAACTCTTCCGCTGGCTAGCATCCTTCTGAGTACAGTTCTCTCTTTGACTACATCCCTGTAGGATCATTATCAGACACTGCTCCAAAAATTCTAATGATCAATAACTCGGGACTTGAAAAGTATGAATTGATTTTAGATGCACAAAATTCTTGATGTTCTTCCAAAATTTAACTGAAATTAGCCCTCCCATAAGCTTGGAACCTTCTCACTCTACTCATAAATTTAAGCCTACACCTCAAAACTTTTCTCTGTCTTTTGTCTCACATCATTGCACGCATTTAAAGACATCAACCACCTTCCCCTCCACACCTTCTATTCTTCAGGCTAAATTCACTTCCTTTTATTTTTCTTCCTTTTAAGAAACAAGTCTTTGAGTTGCTGCTACCTGCAGACACTAGGACTGGCACTAAAATAACAGGTTTCGATTCCTTCTGTAAGCCTAAAATTTTGCACTGCACTGATCTGCAGTTTGCCTGTTGCACACAGTTGACACCTTATTGTCCCTTAGTGTGGGAACTATCCATCAAATACTGTTTTCTATTAGCCAGCTGGTTGAGAAGTACATTACCTTGTGGTTCCAGCAATTCCTAAACTTGTCATTCTCATGTCTTCATCACAATTTTGCTGTATTTAGATACTGCCAGTACCATTTGATGGTCTTCTTTCAATTTTCTCACTTTCGTACCTAAATAATTTTTCAAAAGAAATTTTTATGTCATACCATCAATAAAACAACAATATTACTTTCTGTATATGTAAAGAAGTTATAAAATAAATACAATGAAAATGCTATTACAGTTCAAAATCAAAATTAATGATATGTGTCCATGATATAATTGATGTTTTAAATGCCTACTTTAAGAAAAAAATGATATTAATGAAAAGGATGGAACTATTTTTACTAGATACTGAGTGAGCAATATATTTAAGGAACTAGATCTGCTAGACAGAGCGCCTGATGAACTATAGACAGAGGTTCGTGACATTGTACAGGAGACAGGGATCAAGCACATCCTTAAGAAAAAGAAATGGAAAGAGGCAAAATGGCTGTCTGAGGAGGTCTTACAAATAGCTGTGAAAAGAAGAGAAGCCAAAAGCAAAGGAGAAAAGGAAAGATATAGCCATTGGGATGCAGAGTTCCAAAGAATAGCAAGAAGAGATAAGAAAGCCTTCCTCAGCGATCAATGCAAAGAAATAGAGGAAAACAACAGAACAGGAAAGACTAGAGATCTCTTCAAGAAAGTTAGAGACACCAAGGGAACATTTCATGCAAAGATGGGCTCAATAAAGGACAGAAATGGTATGGACCTAACAGAAGCAGAAGATATTAAGAAGAGGTGGCAAGAATACACAGAAGAACAGTACAGAGATCTTCATGACCCAGATAATCACGATGGTGTGATCACTCACCTAAAGCCAGACATCCTGGAATGTGAAGTAAAGTGGGCCTTAGGAAGCATCTCTACGAACAAAGCTAGTGGAGGTGATGGAATTCCAGTTGAGCTATTTCAAGTCCTAAAAGATGATGCTATGAAAGTGGTGCACTCAATATGCCAGCAAATTTGGAAACCTCAGCAGTGGCCACAGGACTGGAAAAGGTCAGTTTTCATTCCAATCCCTAAGAAAGGCAATGCCAAAGAATGCTCAAACTACTGCACAATTGCCCTCATCTCACACATTAGTAAAGTAATGCTCAAAATTCTGTAAGCCAGGCTTCAGCAATATGTGAACCGTGAACTTTCAGATGTTCAAGCTGGTTTTAGAAAAGGTGGAGGAACCAGAGATCAAGTTGCCAACATCCGCTGGATCATTGAAAAAGCAAGAGAGTTCCAGAAAAGCATCTATTTCTGTTTTACTTACTATGCCAAAACATTTGACTGTATGGATCACAATAAACTGTGGAAAATTCTGAAAGAGATGGGAATACCAGACCACCTGACCTGCCTCTTGAGAAATCTGTATGCAACTGGAAGCAACAGTTAGAACTGGACATGGAACAACAGACTGGTTCCAAATAGGAAAAGGAGCACATCAAGGCTGTATATTGTCACCTTGCTTATTTAACTTCTGTGCAGAGTACATCATGAGAAATGCTAGGCTGGAAGAAGCACAAGCTGGAATCAAGATTGCCAGGAGAAATATCAATAACCTCAGATATGCAGATGACACCACCCTTATGGCAGAAAGTGAAGAGGAGCTATAAAGCCTCTTGATAGAAGTGAAAGAGGAAAGTGAAAAAGTTGGCTTAAAGCTCAACATTCAGAAAACGAAGATCATGGCATCCAGTCCCATCACTAAATGGCAAATAGATGAAGAAACAGTTGAAACAGTGGCTGACTTTAGTTTTTGGGGCTCCAAAATCACTGCAGATGGTGACTGCAGCCATGAAATTAAAAGACTCTTACTCCTTGGAAGGAAAGTTATGACCAACCTAGATAACATATTCAAAAGCAGAGACATTACTTTTTCAGCCAAGGTCTGTCTAGGCAAGGCTATGGTTTTCCATTAGTCATGTATGGATGTGAGAGTTGGACTGTGAAGAAATCTGAGTGCCAAAGAATTGATGCTTTAGAACTGTGGTGTTGGAGAAGACTCTTGAGAGTCCCTTGGACTGCAAGGAGATCCAACCAGTCCATTCTAAAGGAGATCAGTCCTGAGTGTTCATTGAAAGGACTGATATTGAAGCTAAAACTCCAATACTTTGGCCACTTTATGGGAAGAACTGACTCATTGGAAAAGACCCTGATTCTGGGAAAGATTGAAGGTAGGAGGAGAAGGGGATGACAGAGAATGAGATGGTTGGATGGCATCTCCGACTCAATGGACATGAGTTTGGGTAAACTCTGAGAGCTGGTGATGCAAGGGAAGCCTGGCATGCTGAGGTCCATGGAGTCACAAAGAGTCAGACATGACTGAGCGAGTGAATTGAACTGAACTGAACTTTATAATGAAGAGAGGCACTAAGTAAATGAAGAAATATCATATATGATTTTGCTATTAACTGTCTTTTTGAATTTTTATTAATATATATCCCTAGACCAACAAGCGATGAAAAGATTGGCTATATTGTAACTAAATGTTTAATGACTATAGATGGCCCTTTGATCATTGGGAAGAATTTGCAAAGCAAAAAGTTTGGTTACCATTCTTAGTCACTGAATTTAGCCTTCACACTTGCTCCAGGAGACAAAAACATAAGAAACCTGTGAAATGAAAATACCTCCCAAGGATGGCAGGCTGGATACATACATTATCCTCTGCTACTCTTACTGCCCCCCAGTAAAGTCCTACTATAACCTCAGTAAAGGAATGGGAGAGAAAGGTACTCATGGGGAAAAAATGGGAGAGAAGAGAGTAGCAACAACTGACAATAGATGAAAAGTTTTTAACTGATTGAACAGATCTGAAAAGATGGATCCTTACTTGACTATGGAAGGAGCCAAGAAGCAATCTGACTTACACAATTCTAAAAAATTCTTAGAAGTCTCCAGTAACTAGATGATAATAAATATTTCTGCAAGCATGAATAAAGGTGGGGCTAAGAATTTTAAAAATGGTTAAAAGATGATTTAGGAAGCAATCAGAACCCAATGGTACCCTCCTTACCAGATATTGTGGTTGTTGTTTATTTGTAGGTTGTGTCTGACTTTTTGCAATCCCATGGACTACAGCCTGCCAGGCTCCTCTATCCATGGGGATTTTCCAGGCAAGAATACTGGAATGGGTTTTCATTTCCTTCTCCAGCGGATCTTCCTGACCCAGGGATTGAACCTGGGTCTTTTGTATTGCCAGGCGAATTCTTTATCACTGAGCCACCAGGGAAGCCCTTAAGGGATGACTAGAAGTTTATTCTTTGTAAATAATATAACTGAGGTCACTAGACAAGAGAGCAAGCACAGTTGAGGTCAGGGGCCCTCACTGGAATTAGGGGCATTGGTGAAAGCTTTCATCCTGAATATGGAATCTCCAACCTTACTTCCTACCGAAGTCCTGAAATGCTGCTGCTGCTAAGTCGCTTCAGTCCTGTCCAACTCTGTGCGACCCCAGAGACAGCAGCCCACCAGGCTCCCCCGTCCAGGGGATTCTCCATGCAAGAACACTGGAGTGGGTTGCCATTTCCTTCTCCAGTGAATGAAACTGAAAAGTGAAAGTAAAGTCCCTCAGTCATGTCCAACTCCTAGCCACCCCATGGACTGCAGCCTACCAGGCTCCTCCGTCCATGGGATTTTCCAGGCAAGAGTACTGGAGTGGGGTGCCATTGCCTTCTCTGCCTGAAATGCTAGTATCTATGATTATGTCATCCAAGCAGAAGGCTGGAAGGAATTTACCTGAAAAATCTCACTTTATTAACCAGTCCATGAGAAAAAGGTTAAAGCTGCTGACATCTGAGTTTTTATCCCCAAACCCCAAAATGCCTCAAAAACAAAAAAAAAAAAAAAAAAAACCTCATTTGACAAAGCCTACCCACACATACAGAGGTTCTATTGGTTTTTATTTGCCCACTCAGATATAAGCAGACATTTGATAAGTCTCTATGTGAGAGTAAGATCAAAGAAAACAATCCAAATAACACAATCAGTGCCATGAGCACCACATATTACGAAAGTGATGTGGTCCTTTCAACTCTCTGGTTTTCATTTAATAATCAGTAAACATAAATTAAGCACCTACTGTTGGGGTTTGCAACCAAACAAGTGATTAATTGAATCAGAAGGAAGCAGTTCATAAAAACTATATAGGAGGACATGTCTTGAGTGTCTAACGGCAGGGGCTGTAGATACTACAGTAACCACCCACTCAAAGAACCCCCGGTCCAGAAACCAGGGAGACCAGATGGAGGAAATTTTTCATCTTAAGAAGAGGCGCAATGCACTGACCCTGGACTGCTGCCTTCAGCTAAACTGAGGCAGAAGCAAGGAAATCAAATCTCCAGTAATTACCAGTTTTCCATTGAATAGTTCTGCCCCTAAGTGGGTGAAGAGTGAAGATACCAATAGCTGACACCCACCAATCTAGCAGCACTTCCTTCCTCCAGAGAAAGTGAAAGTGAAAGTGAAGTCGCTCAGTCATGTCCGACTCTTTGCGACCCCATGGACTGTATAGCCCACCAGGCTCCTCCATCCATGGGACTCTCCAGGCAAGAATACTGGAGTAGGTTGCCATTTCCTTCTCCAGGGAGTCTTCCCGAACCAGGGATCAAACCCAGGTCTCCTGCATTCCAGGCAGACGCTTTAACCTCTGAGCCACCAGGGAAGCCCAAGAGAAGTGAGTAAACGTGGAAGCGGAAGCCGCTGGTGCAGTGCTGCTCCAGGGAAGTCCCTCCCCTGGGAAACATGAGTAATGGAAAATAAGTTTTCCCTGGTAATGCCTGCTATATTGTAGGCTCTTTCCCCTGTGAACTGAAACCAAAGCCATTCTTTTCTATCGTGTCATTATTCAACTTATATTTATCTCAACTCATTTAACCTAAATTACTTTTGGACAATTTTTTCAAAGTTTTCACGTATTTTCAAAATGTGATAATAACCAACTTACCTACCAGTTTTGGATCTACATATTCAAGATTTTTTTCCTTTCTATATATGTATCCAAATAAATAATAAGCTGCTATAGAATACAGCTAAGGACAAGACCATATTCCTCCATGGTATCAATACTATAATCACATAATTTTGAGGGTATGGCCATTTGATTAGTTTATGTCTGCTTAACTAAACACAGTTCAGGTCAAATTTCTTACCACCAAGATGAATCAAATCCTTTTATCACAAAAGAAATATTAAGAGACTTTGATCAAATTTTGTTCTGAAATTCACATACTTGATGTCCACTGCAAATTCTTTATTCATTTATGTTATCATTTTTTCCCCAAAATATAAGGATATAAGAAGAAGAAAAAGGATTTGTTTAGAATGATTTGTTGTAGATGAATTCTTTCAAGATAGCAATGAGCATCACTTTGTGTTCTCAGTGCTAATCTAATAACCTTTTAAAATACTTTTCTGGAATTTTATCAGTGATAGGTCATACTCATTTACCTGAAGTTTCTAACTTTATTTCTTGTCCTTTAATGTCTTGTTCTTTAATCAGAAAAAGCTTTCCCATTTCTGATTTTCTAGCAAATCTTTGTCAAAGGTTATGAGTTGAGGCTCTGCAGTCGTGTCAGTAACTTTTTTCAGTTTTGTAGGATGAAATTCACCTAGCCTAGAGATTTTGATTCATTTAAAGAATCTCAGTACTTTCCTACTGTCTTCTCACATTTACCCCTTCATCATTTTTAGCCTTTCCTGTTTGTAAGTCATTCTCCTTGAAGAAAAAGACAAAAGCAAAATACTTGTGTAGTTTTGCTTTCTCTGTGTCAGCTGCCAAGTCAATCTCTTTCCTCAGTAATAGAATGATATAATATCTGTGTAGAGTCTGAAAAATCCTTTTTGCTCAGCATTTGTCTAAAAAAAAAAAAACACTCCTAGAAGAAGAGATAGCAGATTTTTTTAAATATCCTGAATATATGCATTGATTTTCTTCTTGTCCACTGAGTCATTTATGGGAGAATGATTAAGCACCCATCTGCTTAGTGTCAGATATTATGCTAAAAATAGATGATAGAAAAGTAGAGACTATATCACTCCCACTTAAAAGACTTTATGATTTAGTCACTGGATGTGTATGTTGGGGTCAGAGCATGAGAAAAGACCAGAAAAGTTAACGAACAAACAGAATATGAAGATTATATATTCCAACTGGGCACCAGAGAAAGAGCAGTTGGGATAGGGAGGCTGTGCAGAAGAATCAGGCAAAGCTTGCTTGAGGAGTCAACCTTTGAGCTGAATCTTAAAAGGTGAATAGAAAATAGCCTCTGGACAAAGGGAGGAGGGTCAGAATAAGCAGAGGGAGCCATAAATGGTTAAAGAGGTCATGTCCATTTAAAAATCTCCAAGTCCTGGTATCTGACAAAGTTGAAAGGTGATGCAGTGTATGCTTTCTTAGTGATACATTCTTCCAAAGTAAAATTTTCAGGTAGCTAGTTTAGATTTTCTCAAGTGTTCTTTATTTTGTTTTCATTCATGCCTGTTGAGATCTTGTGTATAAGAAGTGATTTTAAACTTCATGCTGGTCTTGTCTTGTTCAGATCAAATTTACAACTCCTTCTGAGAAGCAATGTTTGCCTTCAAAGGCTTTGCACAGTGAACATCTTCTGGCCTGGGGTGCCCTCATTTCAGGTGTTTTGTTATCTCTTATACTAATGTATTCATCCCACTGTTTATAGAACAGAGGACTTTATATGACAGAATACTGGAATTATTGAAATCCTGGATTTTAAATAACTCAGAGAGCAGAGAAAAATAGATAATGAAAAACAGAGTGCATAGTACAACAACACAGTACTACTATAATTGTTTATTATTAATACTTTATGTAGGTCTAAAAAGTGTCTTTGATCGTTCCAGATTATCATTCATAGAAAATGCTCTTCTCAGACAGATGACAGAAATGTCCTTCTCTGTTTTCTTCATGAAATTTAGATGATGCTTCCCAATTAAAATGATATTGGGCTATCAGCCTTCCCCAAATTCCTATTTAGGCACATAAGAAAACACTGAAATGCATGCATGTACAGATACATATAGACACCAGGTAGGAAGCCTGTTTATTATGCATTTCCCACTTTTTTTCACAGTCAAATCATCCCTATTGCACTCCAAAAATGTAAGTCTTAACCCCCCAAAACATGTTCATTCCAAATGTCATAGTTATTCTGATGGAGGCAGTCAGTGTACCACTTCACCCAGGGTACTTTTTCTCTTGCATTCAGAAATAACGATTCCCAGGTAACAACTCCCCAGGAAGAAGATGAGTTGCTGTGTTTGACCTTATGGTGGCTGAAACTGCTGTCCAGGCCACTCCAGCCCATGCATGTAAAATGGCATTATGTTAATTTTTATGGCCACGCAACGTTGCTTGAAGCTGTTTCTTCTAATTGTTGCAGAGCAAAATAATCCCTCCATCAGAAATTAACCCACCAGAATTATTCTGTAATTATTTCTCGAACTCCCCAGAGAGTGTATATATCACATATGTTCACAAACAAGTTCTGTCAAATGCCATCCCTAAAGGCATCTGCCATGCTCCATATTTCCTGCTACAGTTGTGCTCAGTTGAGGTACTGCACCAAGTCATCTAGAGAAACCTGGTAATGGTCCTGTGGATGTGGCAGTCATAAGACACCTATGTCCGAGCAAAGATCTCCATGTTCTCAAACCCTCCAAAGAATTACTAAATTTTATATGAAAATGATCAGAAATGTCCCTCTTACTGTCTAAGCCAAATTTAATTAGTTGGTCTTCTAGGTGACTCCAGTCGTCACCTATTACAAACATTTATTTCAGCATCTATGCTCTGCTCTGCCTTTTTTCTCATACCTTTCATAACTTTCAACCTGCCCTAACCACAAGAAAACACTCTCCTGCCACCCCCCGCCACCCACTAATTGCCCATTTCCATAGGAACAAGCAAACAAGCAATAGTTCTGACAAGATCTATTTTAGTTTATGCTCTACAAAGAAACATTTCTTTGCACCTCTATCCAACTTTTACTTCAAAATGCCTGAATGAACATGTAACAGTGCACACACACATGCAGTGGATCTTCCACCCTCCAGTTGATCTACCCTCAACAACCCAATGCAACAGAGATAAGTTGGACCTGCTGATTTTGTAATTACTGAGTTCAAAATTGCACATTTGTGACCAAATGAAATGATTGTGGCTATTTGAAGCCATGACATTTAGGGGTGGTATGTTATGCAGCCATAGATAACAAACACAGCTGGGTACCTGAAGTGGGACCCTCCTGAAACAAAAGTTCTAAAGTGTGTGGCATTGAGTTTGGGATCAGAAGCAAGTATAAGCTGAAAAAGTCTCAAGGACAGTTACTGAAAGCTCACAGGGCTTCAAAGAGTGTGATAGCAAAGACCTAAAGAGAGTATGTGTGTGTGCGAATGCTCAGTCATATCCAACTCTTTGTGACTACATGCTCTGTAGCCCATCTGGCTCCTCTGTTCATGGGATTTTCCAGGCAAGAATACTGGAATAGGTGGCCATTTCCTCCTCCAGGGGATCTTCCTAACCCAGCCACCTAACGCGTCTCTTGTGTCTCCTGCAAGCGATTCTCTACCACTAGTGCCTGAGCAGGCTATCACTTAGACCCTAAAGATCTGTGGAGGAATTGTTATTGGCTGTTGGAGAGAAGAGGGCCTTCTTATGTTTCACCAGAAAGTTTGACAAAACTGTTGCCTGAGTTAATGTGAAACAATAAGATATGTCTAATTTTCCAGTAGTCATGTATGGATGTGAGAGTTGGACTGTGAAGAAGGCTGAGCGCCAAAGAATTGATGCTTTTGAACTGTGGTGTTGGAGAAGACTCTTGAGAGTCCCTTGGACTGCAAGGAGAGCCAAACAGTCCATTCTGAAGGAGATCAGCCCTGGGATTTCTTTGGAAGGAATGATGCTAAAGCTGAAGAGTTGACTCAATGGAAAAGACTTTGATGCTGGGAGGGATTGGGGGCAGGAGGAGAAGGGAACGACAGAGGATGAGATGGCTGGATGGCATCACTGACTCGACGGACATGAATCTGAGCGAACTCCTGGAATTGGTGATGGACAGGTAGCCCTGATGTGCTGCGATTCATGGGGTCGCTCAGAGACAGTACGGAAGATACCATTTGACTTTTGCTAGCTGCCTAAACTAAAAAGAGGGATCAGAGATGAGCAAAGAAAAGAACTGATGTGTTTGCAAGCAAAATTTAAGGAAATATAAGTGATTCAGCACTTGTGAGGTTCCAAATTAAACTGTTTCTCATTCCCATCTCTCCTAAAGGCAAACCATTCTCAAATTAAGAAACTAATCCTGGTCAAAGATCAAATCAAGGATAGTCTATAAGACACTTTATTAAGAGTTGCCCTTACCTCCATATTGAAATTGAAATTGTTCTCCACCAGTTGGTCTTCCATTCTAGGCATTCAAGTCCTGTTACATATCTGAATTCATCCAGCCCTTGTACGTGTTCTGCTCTGGGAAAATTCTATGCTTTCTCATTTATGTCTTTCAGTGAGATAAGCATCAAATTTTATAGAGGTTCAATAAATGTTTCTTGGTGCTAATGAAGATAACTTAGCTTTCTTGAACTATTTCTACCAAGCCTCGTGAAATTTGTAGATTTGGAAGCTGTATTTTTTAAGTTTAAGATTGTTTATTATGCAGCAGGTAGATAAATGAAAAAGCTTTATATTTAGGTTATTTTGGTACTTTCTGATGATTTTTCTAAAATAGTAATTCTCATGAGAGTAGATAATACTAATGATAATAAAAATACTTCAAATTTATCAAGCTACCTAGTTCAGCTTTATTTAACTGTTCAATATTAAGGAAATATGTAAACAGTATTGTAACCACTTGCTTGGCTATTTTGAAATTTCTCGAAGTGCAGAAATAAAAAGCACTCATTTGTAAAGTGTGTGAAAAAAGACATCACAATATTATTTTCACATCTGATCAGAGCTATGAGAAAATAAGTATATCAAAGAAATAAAAAGTGGCAAACCACAAAAATAAATACCATGCAAAACTAAAATAGTGGAAAGGCATTCAAGCAATTCCTCAAAATGATGTGACTATAGGTAGCCTTGCTAATCTTTATTCTATTATCAGTAATTTCCAAAAGTTCTAAAAATATTTATTATATTCATAATAAAGACAGAGTTTGCTAGTTTTTAGGAAAATAAATGATTTGATGAAACATCTGCACAAGCATAATTGTGGCTTTCTGGCTGTTGTCATTTTAGGATTTCAGAGCAAATAAAGCATAACAGTTATTTTACTTTCTTTAAAGAATTTTAAAAATATGACTAGATAAATTGGTTTATTCCTTTTGTTTTATTTTCCTACTCTTTCTTGAATACAATCTTGAAATTTCACACTAAATGTATCATTCATTTTTCTACATATGTAACTAATTAGCAAATGCCACAAAATGGCCTTTCCATAAATATTGCTCCCTGACTCTATGGGTCCTTTCTGCTGACTCCTCAGCTTTTTCATAGTATCTTACTGTGTCCTATAGTTCTTGGAGAGATAGATGTAATTGTTTTTCTCAACTCTCCTCTGAAAGAGCTGTTCTATGATGGTTTTGACTCCTTCTCTGTGTAGATAAATCCCCAATTTCTATCTTCATCCTTCTTTCCTCTGCCAGTCTTGCATTTCTCAGTGTTTTGTTAATACCTTCCTAGGGCCTGCTTATACATTGAAGACTTCATTATTTTTCAAAATTTCTTGCTTATTTTTTCCCATCTCTATAATATGAAATAGTTTTCCTCTCTTTTTCATATTTGCTATTCAATCATACCAGACTACTCTGATATTTGCTTCTTCCAACTTATCACTAAGTTTTCTTCATTTCACTCCTTTCCAGCACCCCACTCCAGTACTCTTGCCTGGAAAATCCCATGGATGGAGGAGCCTGGTGGGCTGCAGTCCATGGGGTCGCTAAGAGTCGGACAAGACTGAGCGACTTCACTTTCACTTTTCACTTCCATGCATTGGAGAAGGAAATGGCAACCCACTCCAGTGTTCTTGCCTGGAGAGTCCCAGGGACAGGGGAGCCTGGTGGGCTGCCATCTCTGGGGTCGCACAGAGTCAGACACGACTGAAGCGACTTAGTAGCAGGAGCAGCAGCAGCAGCAGCAGCCATCCTGGGAATAGAAATGAGGAAGCGTTTTGTTTGAAGCAAGTGAACAACTCAAATATTCACCTCTTGCACAGAGCAAACTTTCAGTCAAACCTGATTCATTTCACCCTTCTCTTCCCAATCCATTGCTTTTGTTATGCCAAACAAGCACACACTTCTTACCTTCCATTCTCTTCACTGTGGTCAGACTAAATCCCCAGAGTCACAAACATCTTTCTCATCTATTCCTTTGCCACCATAACTCTTCACCATAAATCCCCACTGACACTGGATTTTTTCTCTGTCACTAATGAAGATGATTGATTTGAAGCTGTAAATTCTCCAGTAGCCCACCCTATTGACTCATCGGATACTCCATGATCAGGCAAGCAGACTTGCTTTCAGTTCAACAAACAGAAAGAGAATTCTTTTAAAATCAGGGGGAAAATTCATCTGGGAGAATGAGTGATCTGGAGTCGTCAATAAGAAAAACTAATGTTTAAAAATTATCATATTTATCCATCAACAAATCAAAACATATCTAGTCACTTGTTTTGAATTTGTGTGTGCCTGTGTTTGCTTACTTTTCCTGCTTGGGAAAAAAGGGAAGATGTAGCCCTAGTAAGACAAATAGACCCATTTGAGCAAATATGAAAATATGTTTGCTTGCTTATTGCAGAATAGTATAAGATGTGATTCTCTGTTTATAAACAAAGTTGATGATTAGGTAAATAAAGTAATGATATGCTATACTCTTAAGTATGTGTAATACTTGAGTATATATAGAGCAGACACTACACTAAATAGAATATGCAGAGTAACGTAGTGAGTTTCTAAATATATATGGAGCATGTTACACATTGCTCAGGTTAACAGGGGCAAGCAAAGTAAAACAAAAATCAATTGCCATTTTTTATATTAGGTTATCAAAATTTTTAAATTAAATTATAGATGTAGACAAGGAAACCATGAAATTATCACCCTTCATTTTTAATTGGAGGCATTATCGATTGGTACAAGATTTTGGAAAGCAGTTTGGCAATATCTACTGAGTAATAAAATATTTGCACCCTTTGAGCCAATAACTGCATTTATGGAAATTATTTTGGAAAAGTAATCCAAAAATAGAAAAAAATATGCATTTTTATGACAGTAAAAAAAAATAGCTAATATTACTGCCCTCAATTACTCAATGGAAATTATGCTACAGGGCAAAATTAATATTACAAATACCATGCTATGGAAAATATGGACACATGGAAACTGATTTATTTTGTTACTTTTGCTGCATTTCTTCTTCTGAAAAGGAAATCTTAGCATTTTTTGTTTGTTTTTAACATTAAAAAAATTTTTTTGGCCATGTCACATGGCTTGCAGGATCTTAGTTCCTTAACCAAGGATTGAACCCAGTCCCTCGGCAATGAAACTATAGAGTCCTAGCCACTGGACCACCAGGGGATTCCCAGTAAAAAAGAAATCTTAGAACACACTCTAGAAGCTATAGAATACAGAAACATATAGCAATAAAAATTGTACTCTCCAGACATAATGCTACTAACATTATTTTACCTTTTGTTTCAAGAAAAGATGGATAGATTACCTGATAGATACATACACAGATGAACAATTATATATTACATGAATATATGATATAAATAATTATAGAGTTTTCAGTTTGCTGTTTTTTGTATAATACTCATATGGAATGAGAAGCAAAACAAAATTGAAGGTAAGGCGATGATAAGAAAAATAACTAATTGGGGGAAAATGAAGGAAATACTGAAAACTAACACTGGATTGGCGTAGTGGAATGTGGTTAAATTTTTTTTTTCAACTTTGCAAAAATTTTGTTCTTTGCTTTGTTTTTGAGAATTCAGTTAATATTTGTGGTTTGTGATTTTGACTACTCAGATTCAAACACCCTTCCTCTTTGGAAGAACATCCCAAAATAAGTGGGAGGTAGGGTCTCCTACAACTGAGAAGGGGTAGCTGGTACCTTCTCCAACTGCCTTGCATCTAATCTTCTATGAATATGACACAGGCAGAGCTCATTAGACATTCTTGTCTGGACTCTTCAAACTTGGGAGTGCCTAAAGGGTGATTTTAAAGTGACTGTGGAAAACAGATATGGTTTGTGTCCAAGGGTAATAATACTAGTAGCTACAAGTTAATCATATTCTTCTTGTAAGGAATTTTGGCTATGCCATACATACCTTGGGGTCTGTGGATGAGCTTCCAAGAGCTGGAACAATAGACCAAGTATATTCTGTGCATATATGCATTTTTCTTTAAGAAGAATCCATGCATTTCCTCACATAGGCAAAATATTTCATGACCCAAGATAGGCCAAGAGCCTTTGAGTGGGTGAACATTCCTGAGATGCCCTATCCATTTCTGAGTTCCACTGATTCCTTAGAAGATATCTCTACCAGACTTTAATGCTTAACAGGCTGAGGTTTTCATGAATTGTCATTGATCTATTGTTTTAGTCAACTAATGAATCAAATGGATGAATTCATTTGTTCAATTACTTAAAAAAAAAAAATGTGTTGCCACCTCTACCTGTGGGCATGGTCTGGCAGAGGGCATACACACAGAGGAGGCCTCAAGGACTTTCCAGGTCAGGAATAACATAGATTCATGAAGTTATTTCCATTTTTCCTCCTGGCAAAAGGGCAAGCTAGATGTCCTGGATATTTCCCACTACAAAACATAGAAGTACTCCAGTTAAAATACATATAGGATCTTCTTATGAGTAATGACCTCACCAGATAGTAATAGAAATCCTCAAGAAAGTAATTCAGGTCAAGGATGTGGGTGAGTCCCACAGTGACTTTAGCTTTAAAGGACATGTACAGAAGAGGAGAGATTTCTGCAGTCAATGGAGATCCAACACTTTGATACCAACTACCCCTTCTCAGCATCTGTTTTGGGAGACCCTATTTCCCACTTAGTTGGAGATGTTCTTCCAAAGAGGAAGGCTTTTTGAGTCTGGGTAGTCAAAATCACAAATATTCATTAACCAAGCTAGCCAATGGGTTAACTCTGGGCTTTCTTGCAATTATAAATATTGGATTCCTGATGCAAGTCTCCTTTTGGCTGATCTGTATGGAGATGAACAAACCATTCATATTCTTTTATCTCAAGTCCCCCACTATTAAAATTTTAATAACAATACTTCATTACTTTTGCAGAGAATTTTGCAGGTAAAAATATTGGTAAATGTTGCGTCATTATATCTTTATATGGAGAGCATCAAACCACGTGGAAGGCTCTGGTTGGACTACCTTTGTATCAGGTCCTCACCAGAGGTCCAAACAACAGAATATTATCCACTTTGTGCTTACAGGATCATCCTCCTGGGCCTGTTTCCCCCAGCAGGACTTTTAGGCAAGAGTTCCTTAGAAGGAAGTATGGAAGGAATTCTGAGGCTTTGTGTGTTCAACTAAGATGGATAAAGTGTTAATTCATAAAAAGAGAACATTTCCTCCATTCTTAAGCTAGAATGCAAAGAAGAATGATTTATTTTTATCCAAAAAAGTAACTTAAGTTCAATACGTTCTTGAATTACGACTTTCAGAGTCTAATAAAACAATAGAAAGAAAATGCTTTTTGTGAGCTAGCGGATGCACTACATGGCTTGATATGTATTGTAGTATGTTAGATTAAAAATATGATGAACCGCAATAGTCTGGGAATTGTGTGATGCATCAGTCATTCATCCACATGAAAGCATGGAAGTGAAAGATAAAATAGATAAAAATAGACTGAGTGGAAGGGAAAGATAAAACAGATAACAATAGACTGAGTGGCAAGACCTAAGATTTGTATGTATTTTCCTTGAAGAAAGAGATAAAGGGAAATGGCAAGAGTCTGTATATTACTTTGATTTGACTAATTATTAGAAAGGTAGCTGAATCACATATTACATTTAGGAATATCCCAAAACTTGGGTGGTTTGCAAGCACAGCTATAACTGAAAATATGTTTAGAGAATATAGAGAGGTTACAGGTCTGAGTAGGCGATATCAAAATAAGATTAGGCTCTGAAAGATGTAAAGTAATGCATCTTGGATGAAAATTCACAGATAATCAGGGAAATGGAGCTACTATACTTGGAAAATAGGAATGTTGAATGAAACCTGGGAGTGATAGTTATAGAAAATTAGTATGAGATTGCACAGGATGATACAGTGGTTTATAAAAACTGTTTGGGCAGCACATGCAGAGATAACACATCGTGAGTCAGACAAGTGTGTCCATTTATGAAAACCTCAGAAGCTGAAGGATGTCATCGTACTGGAGGAAATTCAGAGAGAGCTACAAAAATGATTGAGGGGCTAGAAGGGCTGATGTGAGGTAAGATTAAAAAGAACTAAATATGTATGACTTATCCAAATAGACACTGTATCACCACAAAATGGAAGCTGCTCACACACTGAGGAAAGGGGGAAAAGTTTTCAAGGAAGTTTAAGTAAATGTTATCTGAAACGTTCTGCAGAAAACTAACAACAAAAAGTTAAGGTGAAATACAGGTTCCCTAGTGGGTTAAGTAGAGAAAATAAGTATATCATTTTTGTTCTCTAGACCCATTTTCCAAAATGAAAAAAAAAATACTATAATCTCCTAGTCCTTCAGTTTCCACATTTTTAAATCAGACGTAACGAACCCTTTATGGCAAACTTAAAGAGTTTTGGCTGGCAAGATTAATTGTGGCCATATTCATTAAAATATTATTTTAAAAAGAATTCAATGCTTAGCATCTAGTATAACAGGATATAGTTTTTTTCAATAATTGAATAAAATTGATCTAAGGAATGTGCAATATACTTGATTTATTTATTATTACTTATTCCTTTGATTATTACTTAATAAAATGTGAGTGAAAGTGTGAAAGTCATTCAGTGATTTCTGACTCTTTGCAACCCCCATGGGCTATATATAGCCCACCGGCTCCTTTGTCCATGGAAGTCCTCAGACAAGAATACTGGAGTGGGTAGCCATTCCCTTCTCCAAGAGGTCTTCCCAATCTAGGGGTTGCCCCTGGGTTTCCTGTATTGAAGAAATATTCTTCACTGTCTGAGTCACTAGGGAAGCCCTGCTAATAAAATTGATAGAGTTAGATATAGGTGTGCAATAAGGCAACTTGAATGTATTATGATTTCTGACATCAGTTTACAGTCTCATGGATAAGTAAACATGTATTCAAGTACACAAGCAAAATATAATAGTAGTTACAGTAGAGGTTCAAAAAACAGTAATTGAGATTCCGAAGAATCAAAAGGAGAATGTTTCAAGGATGCACAGAAGCAGGTATCATTTGAACTGAGCCTTGAAGGGTAGTAGGAGGTCAACAAGGAGGAACTGGGGGATTCAAGGGTGGAAGAGTCTATGAATGAAAGCTGAGGGAAAATACAAAACTCGTGGGAAAAACCATGAGTGTCCTGGCCTGACTGAAGCAAGAAACACGGAAAAGTATGGCATAGTACAAATCTGCACAGGTGTGCTTCACTCAATGGAAAAAGGCCATGGCTGGGGCTCTAAAGGGAGTGGAGACCGTATGTAAACCAATGGTTTTCAAGCAGTTTTTAGGCTTTCATTAAATGAAATCTTTAACAGAAGTCTAATCTATGGAACAGATAAAATCTGTACTTCTCTACTTGAAGTAGGTTAGATGTCAAGACTCCTGCTCTCCTTTGTCCTTTGAAACATCCTTCCTCCCTACTCCCAGAAGATCCCAAGGCCTCTCAAAAGGCCCATAGAAACTGTGATGCAGCTTGAAAAACACAGCTATTAGTGAAAGGAATAAATGAGGATTTTTTAACAAGGCAATGCAATGACCAATGTAGACCTTTAACTGGGAAAAAGGAGAGGGTAGGCAAAATGAGGGGTAGAGACTGCATGAGTCTCAATCTAGGTGTTAACTAAGGACTAGAAAAGATGCGACTTCAATATTATAAACTCACAGCAACTCTCAGTTCAGTTTAGTTGCTCAGTCATGTCAGACTCTTTGTGGCCCCATGGACTACAGCTCGCCAGTCTTCCCTGTCCATCACCAACTCCTGGAGCTTGCTCAAACTCATATCCATCGAGTCAGTGATGCCATCCAACCATCTCATCCTCTGCTGTCTCCTTTTCCTCCTGCTTTCAATCTTTCCCAGCATCAGGATCTTTTCCAATGAGCCAGTTCTTCACATCAGGTGGCCAAACTGTTGGAGTTTCAGCTTCAACATCAGTCCTTCCATGGAATACTCAGGACCGATTTCCTTTGGGATTGACTAATTGGATCTCCTTGCAGTCCAAGGAACTCTCAAGAGTCTTCTCCAACACCACAGTTCAAAACATCAATTCTTTGGTGCTCAGTTTTCTTTATAGTCCAACTCTCACATCCATACATGACTGCTGGAAAAACCATAGCCTTGACTAGATGGACCTTTGTTGGCAAAGTAATGTCTCTGCTTTTTAATAGGCTGTCTAGGTTGGTCATGGTTTTTCTTCCAAGGGGCAAGTGTCTTTTAACTTCATGGCTGCAGTCACCATCTGAAGTGATTTTGGAGCCCAAAAAAATAAAGTCTGACACTGTTTCCACTGTTTCCCCATCTATTTGCCATGAAGTGATGGGACAAGATGTCATGATCTTAGTTTTCTGAATGTTGAATTTTAAGGCAACTTCTTCCACTTTCATCAAGAGGCTGTTTATTTCTTCTTCGCTTTCTGCCATAAGGGTGGTGTCATCTGCTTATCTGAGGTCATTGATATTTCTCCCAGCAATCTTGATTCCAGCTTGTGCTTCATCCATCCTGGCATTTCACATAATATAGTCTGCATATAAGTTAAATAAGCTATGTGACAATATGCAAACTTGACATACTCCTTTCCTGATTTGGAACCAGTCTGTTGTTCCAAAGCAGTTCTAACTGTTGCTTTTTGACCTGCATACATATTTCTCAAGAGGCAGGTAAGGTGGTCTGGTATTCCAATCTCTTAAAGAATTTTCCAGTTTGTCGTGATCCACACAGTCAAAGGCCTTGGTGTAGTTGATAAAGCAGAAGTACATGTTTTTCTGGAACTCTCTAACTTTTTCTATGATCCAATGGATGTTGGCAATTTGATCTCTGGTTCCTCTGGCTTTTCTAAATCCAGCTTGAACATCTGGAAGTTCATGGTTCATATACTGCTGAAGCCTGGCTTGGAGAATTTTGAGCTTTATTTTGCTAGTGTGTGAGATGAGTGCAATTGTGCAGTAGTTTGAACATTCTTTGACATTGCCTTTCTTTGGGATTGGAATGAAAATTGACCTTTTCCAGTCCTGTGGCCACTGCTGAGTTTTCCAAATTTGCTGGTATATTGAGTGCAGCACTTTAATAGCAACTCTACTTGATTAAAAAAAAAATAGCTGTAAGAAGTAGAATAGATAGCAAATCAGATTTTCAGAATGGATAAGCAGGACCTTATAATGTCAGTAACTGAGAGTGTGTATTTTTATTTAATACATAATTTTGATTTAAGTTTGAATCTACCGTAGTCTCCCTTAGTGTCTTTATTTTAGAGTGAGCCAAAGTACAGTAATAAACTCTATTGGTTTAGAAGTTATAGCTTTATACAATTTCTTTTTGTTGAATCTTGAATTACAAAATTCTGTCACCTGCACCAGAAGGGGAGGATGGATATAACATGTGATATCATTTTTATAAGTGTATTCATTCATTCCTTCAGTTGTTTGTTATGTTATCATTCATTGATTATTTTAAGGATATCACATACTATAGGAGATGTAGGGGTAACTGAAATTTTAATTATATTCGGATTTTGGATAGATTAGGAAACTTTAATCCTCTTAAGAAACTGGAAATTTAGGAGATTAGGAAACTCTTCTTCCAAACAATCTTTAAAAATAATACTTTCATGTTAATATTTTTATATAAATATAATATTACTTCCTTTCCTTTTCTTTTCAGACCTTTTCCTTTTTTATACTACTTTTATATGTAACTGCTAAGTTACTTCAGTCGTGTTAGACTCTGTGCGACCCCACAGACGGCAGCCCATTGGGCTCCGCCGTCCCTGGGATTCTCCAGGCAAGAACACTGGAGTGGGTTGCCAACAGTGAGTCATGTCGTCCTGTTAGTCACTTTCAATTGTGTTCGATTCTTTCAATCCCCTGGACTATAATCCACCAGTTCCTCTATCCATGGGATTTCCAGGCAAGAATATTGGAGTGGGTATTCTATACCAAAATTCTAGTCACAAATCAAGGCATTTGAATCATGTGTTATCAAATGTACATATATTGGATAGTATTCCAATGAATAGTTGAAATTCTAGTTTATATTTGTTTTAATGGGACTCTAGATTTATAATTTTGGTAATCTTTATCAAGCCAAAAGCTAAATCTACTAATCCTAATTTGTATCAGAAAAGAAATACTCTAGTTTATTTTGTGCTAATATGAAATCTATAATTATAAAGAGAAATCTATGTCCTACAAAACGAATAATGTGATCAGGGTGTTCATTTCACCTATAAACTCAGTGCCATGATGTTGTCACTTATTTTGTATGATTAGAATAATTCACAACAATACTGAAAGCTAAAATAAGTTTTAAAAAGAATTAACTACTATCAATATATTCTAGACTAATTACAGAGGAGTTAAAGATAAAGGTGTTGGGTATATAACCTCTAATGTATGTAAATCCAGAGCTATACCTTTTACATCTTATCTCATTTAATCCTCAAAACCTACATGGAAAGTAAAGCTACCCATTTTATAAATAGAGAAGGTTTAACTTGCCCAAGAACACAGGTAATTAACAGAGAAAAGTTTAGAAACCTCCAAGTCCAATTACCTTTCAATAAAACTGCTCCCTACCAGTAAATAGTAAAGAATTCATTAATAAGCATTCAATATCATTGCCATTGGAGAAGGGGTTAGGAGTTAATACTTTATAGCAAAATATCACAATTTTCTTTCCTGTCATATCTCTGCAATTGTCATTTACTACCATAATAGTATAGTGATGTATCAATTTAACTTGATGTTTTCCTGTCCATTTTTCAAAGAGTTATCTCTGGGCAAATAGCCTCTTAGAAGAGAACCTTTCATTTTGAATTTCCTGTAGGTGAGCATTTGGCAGAAACATTGATCATCTTAGTCATAATACCTCAAAATTACTGTACAAACTAATCAATATCATCTCAAAAATATACAAACTAATTAATAGTATGAGAATACACATGTTCAAAGAATGTCAAATCCATTATAGATATCTGAGGGGTTGGCCTGTAAACTATTTAGAAGTATTTATAGAGAAATGCACATCAAACTAGAAGAAGGTGAGGATACATAGGTTCTTAGAGAAAGTATTTGGAAGACTGGTACAATGACATTTATGGCCTAGAAAGGAGTTACCTATTTTTGTTTTACCAAAGATATTTGTCTAGTTACAAGATATTTGTAACTAAAGTATCAAATAAAAGTAAAGCAAATAAAACAACAAAATAGAGACATCCACAAGTTACAGTTGTTCAATTTAAGATTTTTCAACTTGACGGTGGTACAAAAATCATATTCTTTCACTAGAAACCATACATCAAATTCTGATTATCTTTTTTCAAGGCTAATGATAAGGAATACAAACTCTTGTGATGTTGAGTATTAGCAAGAGCTGCAGTTTCCATCAGCCATGTGATCACAAGTGTGCACAACTGACACACTGAAAACTATCTGTGCCCATACATTCCTCTTCTTTTTCACTTAAGCAGAATACTGAATAAATTATGTGAGATATTCAGCATTTTATTATTAAAAAGGCTTTGGGTAGAGATTATTTTGCCCAACTGTAGACTAATACAAGTGTTCTGAATATGTTTAAGATGGGCCAAGCTAAACTATGGTGTTCAATAAGTTAGGTGCATAAAATGTGTTTTCAACTTACAATATTCTTTTATTTACGAGTGTTTTGGGATACAATCCCATCCTAAGTTGAAGAACATGTGTAGACTTTTCTCTGTAAAAATTCCCAGGAGTGCTTAAGTTCTGGCCCATGTGTAGATCTTAGCTCTGTGACTTCTTATCAACATGTCCATGGTAAGTTATTAAGCCTCTCTCTCTGCATCTCAGTTTCTTCACTTATAAGTAGAAATAATGTGATTGTCTAATTCCTCAAGTCATTTAGAGTATTAAACTAAAAAATGGGTTAATCCGTATAAGTATGTAGATGATGTGGGTGGAAATAGGATAAATCAAGCATAGCTAAAGAGAGAGAGTAATGAGTAGGATGACACAGAAGTAGTTGGGCAGGAGCAGGGCCAGGCCATGTGCTCTGGGGGCCATGACTAGAGTCCTAAAGTCTTAGCCTATAAACACAGAGGAAACCTTGAGTCACTTGAGGCAGGAAAATAACATGATCAGATCTATCCTAGATGACTAACATTGAAGCTAAGCAAAGAGGTTATGTTGATTGTTTGGTTTTTTTTTTTCATTCTGGAAAATACCAGGGAGTTTGTTTAATCATTTGTCTTTTTGAAGTAGAATCTGAATCAGATTCTGGTAGAGACACTCTCTTCTATAACTCCTAAAATAGAAAGACTCATCATTGTGTAGTATAAGGAAAAGAGAATAATTAAGAAAAAAGACAATAATGTATATAAGAAAAGACAAATTAGTACAGGAGGCTAATAGAAAAGGCAGTGTTAATTTAAGCCATTATATCTAGAAACATATGTAGCTTATGTGGTATTACTTTATAAAAATGATGCATCATTGTCAATGAGTAGGGAAATAAAGGACAAAATTCAAAAATGGAAAAATATATTGCTTATAAACACTTATGCATACAGGAACAATAAGTAATAGCCTCTTTATTTTAGCATGCTGAATCTAGCATTTGTGTATCCATGGATTAAAAATATGTAATTAATAAAAGTTTGAGGTAAATGTAATTTTTTCATATTTTATATATCACTATCAATGTGACTATACAGAAAAGAACATAATAAGGATATTAGAAATGAATGTATTGAATAATTTGCTTTAAAAAATAGGTATTTAGTACTTGGGTTTTCAGAGGAAGAAAAGGTTTCTGGCCAGCCAAATTCATAAAGAGCCAAGCACAGCTCCAATCTATCATCTGGAACACACTAGTGCTGAGCCCTAGCTTAGCCAAAAGTTGAGTATAAAATGTACCTCTGAGTCCTCTCCAATGTTTTGCACTCCGCTTTGGCTGATGTTCATTTAGGTTAGGTTGTCACCTTTTTTTGTCAAAAGAAGAAATCATATTCAATGTAAAAATTTCTATAGTAATTTAATAAATGCAAATAATACTAAAGTTCAAATTGTAGAGTTGGTTATGACTCTAAGTAACATATTTCAAAATATCATGCTATCTAATTATCTGAATTATCCAAGAAAAATGTTTTCTTTTTTCCTTTCTTTCCCTCCTTCACTCTCCCTCCTTCCCTCCCTCCCTTCCTTTCTTCTTTCCTTACCTCCTTCCTTTCTTCTTCCCTCCCTTTCTTTCTTTTTTCTCTTTCCCCCTTTCCTTTCCTGCCTTCCTCCTTCCCTTTCTCCTTCTTTCTCTCTCTTTTTTTCTTCCCTTGGCTAAATTAACCAGGAATTGTTCTATTTGTAGAACACAGTCCAACAGAATCGTCATTCTGATAAATAAGTAAAAGCTAGTTTATCATTGGAAAAGACTGAAGGCAGGAAGAGAAGGGGTCAACAGAGGATGAGATGGTTGGATGGCATCAGAAACTTGATGGACATGAGTTTGAGCAAGCTGCAGGAGTTGGTGATGGACAGGGAAGCCTGGCGTGTTGCAGTCCATGGAATCACAGAGAGTCTGGCATGACTAAACAACTGAACTGAACTGAATTTATCACTAAGGGGGATTTATTTTTGGTTTACATTTTTTATAGTCAGTTCTAGTCACCACATTACTTAGTCTTATGTTATCAATTTAGAGAGCACAGAGTCCAACCTTCAACCACTATGTTTGTCTAATATTATAATCTAGGCCTTCAGACTCAACTAATTAATATATTCAGGAAACTGATCATGAGAGACAACTCCATAAAACAATATATAATTTGGATATTTCCCTAACTCAAGCATCTAATGTTTCTGCAGAAGGCATATCATACTTGTATGATACTTCATAGATCATAGCAATCATAGATCTTCATATTCTTTTATCTCATTCATTTCTTCAATATTAATTCATTCACAGAGCTATTGCATATTAGCTATATATAAAACCGAAGACTGTCCCTGATCTTAAAGAATTTATAATCTCATCACTTACTCCTTCCATAAACTATAAAATGCACCTGTTATTATCTCAACCTGAGACTTAAATAATTTAATAATTTAAATCCACAGTGTGGGAGTGCTGGCTAGAGTATTCTAAATCCATGATCTGAGTTGCTGACACAGCCTCTGCTCATCAACCCTTCCTAGTAAGGCCCACAACAAATAACTTGGTTTCTGGAGTCAGGTAAATCTGAATTAGGATCCCAGCTCTGTCTTTTAATACCTGTATAGCAGTAGAATGTTAATTGCTTGGTGGTGTCCAACTCTTTGCAACCCCATGGACTGCAGCCTGCCAGGTTCCTCTGTCCATGGGATTCTCTAGGCAAGAATACTAGAGTAGATTGCCATTCCTTTCTTCAGGGGATATTCCTGTTCTAGGGATTAAAGCAGGGTCTCCTGCACTGCAGGCAGATTCTTTACCATCTGAGACACCAGGAAAGCCCTAATACTTGTATGAATGTGAACAAATTAAATACCTTTTCTGTGTTCCCATTTGTGATAGGGACTGGCCAGGCTCACCTTTCAAGGTTGTGAGGAAAATTACACAAGACAGCGGAGGTGAAACACAAAGGGCTGAGACTAGTATGAGGTGACTGAGGCACTCACTGTGGGTACAAGAATTTAAGGAGAGCATGCCATCCATCAATAAATAATATTTAATTCCATGTTTTAAAAATTCAAAGTGGAAAATTATGACTCATAGGCCAGCTTCCTGTTTTTGCTTTAAAAAAATTATTTTTTAATCAGAAAAACAGTTGGGTCTTGGGTAAGAAAGTGAGTCATGGTCATGCAAGGGCAGGTTTAAATCTTGTTTTTATTTAAAATTTTGATATTTTATTCATCCTTATAGTGTGATCTTAAGTAGATCCAGTCCTACCTGTGATAGGCTTTTGACCCACAGAAACAGAGATAATAAATGGCAATTGTTTTAAGCTATAAAGTTTGCAGTGATTTTGATATAACAATAGAACTAATACAATTATGAATATTTTGCATTACTTTCTATTTTAAAATATATTGTATTAAAATATCATTTATCTTGATTATTGAGTTTTTTGGTACTCCGTTTAATTTTGTACTTGACTACAGTGTCTCATTATCTCACTCTAATTTTGATCTTACAATGTTTGACTTAAAAGTAAGAACACAAAGCATGTTGTTATCTTCATTAATTCACAATGTCCTCCAATCTAGTCTTATTGACAAGAAATCTCCTTAATGGGCTTCCTTGATGGCTCAGAGGGTAAAGAATCTTCCTGCAATGCAGGATACCCAGGTTCAATCCTCAGGTCAGGAAGATCCTCTGGAGAAGGAAATGGCAACCCATTCCAGTTATTCTTGCCTGGAGAATTAGTCTTCCTTATTCTTTCAAATTTCTCTTCTCCGTCTGCCCTCCTGAACAATGGCTAACATCCATACATCCTTACCCACATCAGAGCCACCTAGTCTGAGGATTAGCCAGGTGAGTAGCTATTAAAACAGTATCTTAAGGACATCATCTGATATCATGCCATGTAATTATCTTCTTTAAAAGAACCCTGTTTCTCAAACAATTCAAAAGTATTTTCCTCCCATATATCTGGACTTCTTTCATCATTTGGAATGGTATTTTGTACTCATATTAATACTAAAAGTCACCCCCATAATTCACATTTTTCTTGCTTTCTTTTAAAAATACTTTTGCTAAGTATTTTAAGGGATTTTGGAACATGTGCATTTGAGAAATGTGAGTTTGGATATGGGAAGATAAGAACAAAAGGGAAAATGGTGAATAAATTTGTTGTCTGATCTAGCTTGCTGCTGCTACTGCTGCTGCTAAGTTGCTTCAGTCATGTCTGACTGTGCGACCCCATAGAGAGCAGCCCACCAGGCTCCCCCGTCCCTGGGATTCTCCAGGCAAGAAAACTGGAGTGGATTGCCATTTCTGACCTAGCTTATATGTGTTTAAATTGTTCGGTTAACTCTCACTCAGGAGTTCCTACTTTATTACAAAAGTAAGAGAAGGAAAGTAGCTATAAGAATCATTTGTAAGCACCCATATTGGTGGCTATTTTCACCATGATTGAATCATAGATATTTTATGTCTATAGAAAGTGCTCATTTTTACTGTGTGTGTTGATTCATAGCTGCATAACTAATCATGACAACTTTATTAATTGCTTATTATCAAGGGTTTTCTCTTTTATTAGAGAACAAGTGACTTCCTTCCCTTATACTGGTGTGTGTATATATCTCTGTGTGATAGAGATTAATGCATAAAGCTTTGCAGGAAACTGCCTCATTGATTTTGTTGCCTTTATATTTGTCTTCCTTAGATGACTTCCACTAACATAGATGGAGGATGTATAGCCCATTTCAGTGGGATATCCAGGGCCCTGCCCACAGGTTCTGGAGTTCTGGCTTAAATTCAAGAATCTGAGTGGCTCAGAGTTTAAAGAGATATTTTCAGAGAAATGGATACATTGTATCATTGGTTATTTTAAAAGTCTCCTATGTAGCTTCTTTGATGAAGTTGCTGTTATAAAGTATTAGCCCTTGCTTTATGTTTTGTATACCAATTAGAAAATGCATTGCCAACACTGATGCAATGATGTGTCCTGGAATTTAATTCAATGTTGTAAAGAGTTGTGCATAAGTTCTATTTCTGGAATCTATGTGTTTAAATACCCCTATGCCTAATTTCAAATTCTTCAAATCTCATGTTAGCCAATCCACTGCTCAACTGTACAGTTCAGAAATATTTTCAAAACCCTATATTGTTTTCCCCCATTATTGGGACTGAAATTTGTTTCTGAGATTTTTATGTAGAAAATTCTATCCTTAAACAGAAGTTAATCTAGCAGCATCAGTTGAAGATGAATATATGAAATCTATCTCAGTTCATGCTACCTCCTTTTAGAGAAAACTCTCCCCAAAACTCTTTATCAAAGAAAAGTATCAAATCAGAGCCTTAGAGTCTTCTGTGCTATGATAGTGCATTGAATACAAGAAAGCTGATGGGGTAGTTTTAAAAAATGTCCTGACAGAGTCAAGGTGATGGCCATTTTTAGCTGCCCTGCTATCCATCACCTCTTTCAGCCAAGCATACTCCATCATATGCAACAGCCTCATGAATTTATGCATCAAGCTGTGCAGCCAGTCGTGCCGAGGGCGCTGGTGACAAGTGAAATTGCTGTGCGCCTCATTTAGCTGTTTATTGCGCCTGAGTACGTGTTGCAGCTGTCATCCCACGATGGGATGATAGTGCTCGTTAATAGACAAGACAGGCAAATAATGATGGAGGCCACAGCAAGAGATGCTCATCTGCCAATGGGCTCTGAGCAATATCACAAACATCCACAAAGTTTTCCATCAAAAGCAGCTCTGTAAGGAAATAGAGAGGGCAGGGCTCTTCTTCATGGGACTAACAATGGAAATTAAACTTTTGAAAAAAGTATAGCCCAGTGGGTTGTATAACTTAGGGCTGGCATTTGGGGTTCCACACTGTGCTTGCCTTTTAAAAGAATCACAGGAAAATGGCCACATGCACCAAAGCTTTGCTACCCATATTCAAGTTGACTGTATTCCTTTTATACATCATGGAATTAACTTTAACCCACTCAACAGTCAGCCTCATTCTGCTGTCAACCATGGCCCTGAGAATTTCTGAATGTTATTTTTCAACTATTTGAAGACTTGTTTCATACATTTAAGATTTGGGATTACTCTCTTTCAATTCTTCTCAGTAATTCAGCGAAAAGTAACTTGGAATAGAAATATTCTATCTTTAGGTTTGAATGGAATTTTCTTTTGTATAAAATTGAATTATATTCAAGCATTCGTATCTTGGCATATAGGAAAGAGGCTCTTAATAAAATCTCTCCCAGATGAAATACTGTTAAACAACTTTCATTTCTGTCCTTCTCTGAATATGTAGTGCTTAATCTTATGGGTATTTTACAGTTGGTGATTAACAAGTGCCTAAGGTATGGGCTTAAATGTGACTCTTTACGTTTTCCAACCAGTTATTCACTTTATTAGAACATAGGACTTAAAGAGTTAATTAACATGTTTAGTGTAATGAGTGGAGAAGGCAATGGCACCCCACTCCAGTACTCTTGCCTGGCAAATCCCATGGACGGAGGAGCCTGGTGGGCTGCAGCCCATGGGGTCGCTAAGAGTTGGATACAACTGAACGACTTCCCTTTCACTTTTCACTTTCACGCATTGGAGAAGGAAATGGCAACCCACTCCAGTGTTCTTGCCTGGAGAATCCCAGGGACGGGGGAGTCTATGGGGTCACACAGAGTCGGACACGACTGAAGTGACTTAGCAGCTTAGCAGCAGCAGTGTAATGAGATGAAACAATTTCTGACAATCTTTTTCAGACTTTTACATGTTACAGAAATACCCAAGAGAATTTGAATTCTATCCTTGCCAACTGGATATTATTTTGAGTCTTAAATATAGAAATAAATATTAAGGTCCAAATTATAAACTCAAGACAGAAATAATTATAAAAATTTATAATTTACTAGAAGAGCTGGGAAAACCTGTAACCATGAAAAAAATGAAAATTAAGTGTAAGAATAATCACTAAAAATACAAAATACACTATTTGGGAAATGGTGTTCTTGAACATGATAATATGTGGCCATGGTTTTTTAATAGTCTATCTTACTATGAGAAGGACTGCCAAGTTGATAAAAGACATTGTTATTAGTAAGCATAGAAAGTACTGACCAGGACAGCATAGGAAAAACACCTTCATTGGGATCTCACAATGGGAAAAATGTGTTTCCCTTTAGTGTGGCCTCCTCATTTTAAAGATGAGGAAACCAAATCCTAGAGAGGCCACGTGACCTAGCAAAGTCTGCAGTGATTCACCTGTAGCATCTGCAATGAACGTGGGTCTCTGGGTCCAGAGGTGCCTAGTCTGTGACATTTCTCATGTCCTTGCTGTGACTGGCAGTGTCAGCTGTTTTTTTTTTTTTTTAAACCATTCACTAACAAATGTATTATTTGTATTTATATGTACCTCCGAAAGAATATTCTGATGTGTTTATTATTTATATATGTTTATTTCTTTAAAAAATAGCATAGGGAGTAGAAAATACAAGGTACTTAACAATAAGGTTAAAATAAGGACTGTGTCATGAAAGAAAAGAGAGAGTTATAACCTACAGTATCAGACTAAGGATAATTACTAGATTTGAGTATAAAATTTACCATTGATTTAAAAGGGTTGATTCATTCTTAAATGTGATCCTTGTCTTTGAGCCAAAAATTACTTCAGTGAGAATGGATCTTCAGTTTTATGATGGAAATAAATGAGAAAATACAAGTTAACTTGCAAAGAAAATAGTTTTATGATGCACATTTCAAGAACATACGTATTCTATAGAGTAAGGCCCAGCTGTATTAATTATTTAAAGGTCCTTCCTTCTTTAAAACATTCATATCTATGAATCTTCTGTTATTCAAAATGTAAAATAAAAATCATTAAAAACGACTCTCAACTGGGTATCTTGATGCAGATATATCTATTGTCTTAGATGTCTTTGCTAACAATATACAGAGCAATGTATATTCTACAGCAATTAATTTGGATACACAGTAGACATCATTATATAGGAGGTATAAAATCACATTTGGATTATATATTACAGTAGTATTTTAGCTCAGAGTCTTAATGTAAAATTCCTTGGACTAACATGTAATAACTGTATATACTTTATTTCCTTTTCCCTGTTTTGGGCTTCCTATGGAATAATACGGAAGGAGCTATATTATTCTGCTCCTTTGCCTTTCCAAGAATAACAACAAAAATATTTTTTGGCATTTACAGAACTAATGGTCAGTAAATTTGACGATGTTGACTCCTTCTTGATGTTGACTCCTTTTTCTTAATGAAATGGAAAAGAGATGTGTGTTACATACACACATACAAAGTTTTATTAATGTTTCATAAAATGGTTGCTACAATCAAAGGAACTGCTCTGAAAATTAAATTACTGGGCTGACTCTGAAAATCAGCATAATATGCTCTGTTTAATTCAGTCATGCTAAGATGTTAGATTCTCCTTCATTCTTTCAGCTTTCTCTCTCCTTCACCTGGGGGCATCTGCTGATGAGTCTCTTCTAGAGGTTGTTTAATGACTATTTTACAGGAACTGTCAGCTTTCTAAAGCCCAGTGGCATTGGGCGTCACTGTATTACCAGCCTTTTTACACAATTTGCCTGACTGTAAATCGGAGGTTTAAAAGTACAAAAAAAGCTCCTATTTGGTTTAATGACTGACTGATGGAGGTTGATTAATCTTTCTATGCTCAGATGTTTTACTCACAAAGGTCATCTATTGTTTGTTTATACTCACTTTTCTAATTTTAGAAACACAAGAAATAAGAAGACCATTTGGGAAGAGCAGATAGTTGCCTTAAGAAAATCTCGTTCATCTGTACTCTGGGATTTGGACTCAAATCGTAATTATACAGTAAGTGAAATGAACATAGTCTTTATATCAATCTAATGCAGAGCTGCAAAACCATGATACCTACTTAATTTGGTTGGCAAGAGGGGTTATTTGTGACATTTGACAAAGCAGATCTTTTTGACTGTCTAAGAAAAAGTAATATTTCCCTTCCCACTCCTATCCCCTTCTAAAAATCCAAACAGAGATCTTTAGAGCAGTATCATCTTGTTTTACTTAGGGTGTTACTTCTATTCAGCATTAATTTTTTTAATGGGAAATATATCCTTTTGTTCAAATTTGAGCAATTCATTATCATCTGGATATATAATGCAAATTCTTGCTTCTTGAATTTTATCATGAGTACTCAGACCAACCATCAAATTATTTTTGTCAGTATTAATTTTTGATCAAGGGATAGTTTCCTTAACTAAAGAGTAGACTAGTCAATCAAAGCTAATCAGCAAAGAGCATGGCCTAAGATCACAAAAAGAACACAGAAGGTAATGCTGGGGAAATACTCAACACGTTTGTAAACATATTTTTTAAAAGTTAAGACAATATAGCACAGTTATTCTTCAGCCAGTCAAAATATGATCTAACCACTGGTTCCTCCAAACAAATGGAATGATTCCAGCATTTTTTCCTAAATGAAGGCTTCCTATTCCAAGTGACTACATGAGAATAAGATCCATGAGCAGGTAGGGCATACATAGTGAACAAGGATGGCTGTAAAAGCGTCCCCCTCCTTTCAAGAGTGGGAATAGTATCAACACTGAAAAAAAATAGAATTTCTGCTATTACAAAGAAATTCAGGGTATTAAAAAGCCACAGAAGTAAACTTAAGACTATTTATTTTCTATTTGAATCTCAGGTTTATGGCTTACTAACAAATGGCCATAGAACAACCATCAGTTCAGTTCAGCTGCTCAGTCATGTCTGACTCTTTGCAACCCCATGGACTGCAGTACCCCAGGCCTCTCTGTCCGTCACCAACTCCTGCAGTTAACTCAAACTCATGCCCATTGAGTTGGTGATGACATCCAGCCATCTCATTCTCTGTCGTCCCCTTCTCCTCCTGCCTCCAATCGTTCCCGGCATCAGAGTCTTTTCCACTGAGTCAATTCTTTGCATCAGATGGCCAAAGTATGGGAGTTTCAGCTTCAGCATCAGTCCTTCCAATGAATATTCAGGACTGATTTCCTTTTGGATGGACTGGTTTGATCTCCTTGCAGTCCAAAGGACTCTCAAGAATCTTCTCCAACACCACAGTCCAAAAGCATCAGTTCTTTGGTGCTCAGCTTTCTTTATAGTCCAACTCTCACATTCATATATGACTACCGGAAAAACCATACCTTTGACTAGATGGACCTTAGTTGGCAAAGTAATGTCTCTGCTTTTTAATATGCTGTCTAGGTTGGTCATAACTTTTCTTCCAAGGAGTAAGTATCTTTTAATTTCATGGCTGCAGTCACCATCCACAGTGATTTTGGAGCCCCCAAAAATAAAGTCTGTCACCGTTTACATACTCAGATAATGGACAATGTTCTAGTAAGTTTCTCTTAACCTCTTCTTTGACAGTCATTTCTATGGGCAAAGGTAGGAGGAGAAGGGATGGCTGGCAGGCGATCTCTGATAGCACTGGCAGAACAGAATGTAATGAAACTCAGAGGCATGGTTCAATCACCGCTTCCTCCCTGGGAAGTTCCAGAACTTCTTTTACTGCACAGCTCCTTCCTGGGCTTTTATTGCACTGAATTATATTTGTTTGTTTGCATGGTGGTCTTTCTCTGGAGGTTTGTCCTCACAAGGGCAGGGCCTGTTTTATATTTATCTTGACAAATCTCAAACATCCCAATACCTAGGGCAAGGTTGGCCATGTGGGTGTGTGTGTTCTGTGCTATGCTCAGTTGTGTCCGACTCTTTGTGACCCTATGGCCTGCAGCCTGCCAGGCTCTTCTGTCCATGGAATTTTCCAGGCAAGAATATTGGAATGGGTAGCCATTCCCTCTTCCAGTGGATCTTCCCAAACCCACATCTCCTGTGTCTCCTGTACTGGCAGGCAGACTCTTTACCACTAGCATAGCCTGAGTAGACCAGGTTGGGGATAGGAATAAGTATTGCTCGGATTAGGTAACCAAGTTAGAGTATGTTCTAGTTCTATGTGTAAAGAACTTACTGAAGTGTTCTAAATTCCTCATTGGAATTTCAGACTGTCCCCTACTGCTAAGCATAAGGGAACAGTGAGATTGGAAATGGTGATGGAGGCTTAAGTCTCAGTTTTGCCAGTTTGTGACTGCCAAGCAGACACTTCCATTTCCCCATGTCTTATCTGTAAAACTTAGGATTGGGTATTTCACAGAGATCCTTGACAGCCACGATGACTGATTCTTACACCCCCTCTATTTCATATGTAGCCAGCCATTTTCTTTTAGCCTACTTGCAACTCTAAGTTATTACTAACAACTAACATTTATTAAGCATTTACTTGTGACAGTGATATTAGATTTGTGACATTAATAACGCCTCCTCTAATTCTCATGAGTCCCATGAATTAAGTTTTTACATAAAGTGAAATTAGTCAGAAAGACAACTTATCTGAAGGATCACATTAGCCACAAGTGGCATAGATGAGGCTCAAGCCTTGGTTCCTCAAAGATGATTTTCCTGCTCTTTTTATTGTGCTGCCTAATTCTATTTGTGGGTCATTCCTTCCTGAAGGATAGTATTATAATACTATAAGAATAAGGATAGTATTGTAATATTGTAAATAGTACCCATGGTGAATTCATGTTGATGTATGGCAAAGCCAATACAATATTGTAAAGTAATTAGCCTCCAATTAAAATAAATACATTCATATTAAAAAAAATTGCATTCCTGAGAGAAACAGCAGGACCCTATGTGCAAAGACCAATTTATTATGAATCAGGTACTCTGAGTTTCATTGTTATCATAAGTGAGGAGGTTCCTCTCATTCCCCATACCTTTTCTCATTGTCTGGTGGCCAACGTCATGCATTTTCAAAGCAGCTGGCGGATGGACTCTGAGGCCATAAAATAGAGCTCAGAAAGCTGCTCACACAAGGACTGAACTTGTGACCTCAGCATCATTTTCATCACACCCCAAGCAATAGAATTAAATAGCTAAAGACAAGTCTAACAAACACTGCATGAAATGAAACATAGCCTCAGAGATGTGTTCCTATTCATCATACAGTCCATTCATATCTCAGTTAATATTGATAGTTTATTTTTGATTTGCACTTTGTAAAACAATGTACTAGGAACTGCAGAATAAATGCATAATTTGGACACAGGTCCTAGGAGAGGACAAGCCAACTGTCATGGGGGTACAAAGCCAGAACTCTCATCCAGATGGAAGGTAATAGAAACAGCTTTGTCGGGACCCTGATAATTTCTAACTCTGTCCCGGTGCCTTTCCACATCTATAAAATCCTTTAAGATCAGGAATAGCCCCCCGAGTAATCACATCAAAATAATCTTTTAGCAGCTCCTTGGCTCTCATAGCTTCTTGAATCCCTAGTCCTTATAATGGCTCTGGCTTGACTTTGGTCATCTCTCTATTGTGATCTTGTCTTTATCTAAGCCCAACAGATCCAGTGATTCCAGTGATTCCCGGTTTATTCTTTCCTTAACCGGTTCCTTCATCCTGTGGGTGCTACCACGACCTGGTCTTTGATCTTGCTTTGGCATCCTAACTCTTTTTGTTTACTTGCACTACATTATACTGATGGCCCTGCTATAGTTGTTGTCTGGGTTCCCTGAAGCCTTTGTTACATGCTGTTCTCTCCAGCTTCCAGAGAGGCCCAGAGATTTCCATTTTAATCCTTTTGGGATGCTACAGCACTGACTCCTTTGGAACAAGTGTTCTGGGATATTCAGTGTATCTTGAAGCAATGAAGCTAACATTTTATTTTAAATGGAGTGAACCTAGGAACTGTGAGCTAAGGATTTAACCCAAGTTTAGCTTCACCAGATTTACAAATGGACCTAGACTTTCAGTGAGTGGGTAAGGAACTAACTGAGGGAACATTGTCAGGAAGTGACATCCTGTTCTTCAGCGGAATAGATGTTTGTGTGTTACCCCAGATTCACTGTTAAAATCCTGATTCCCAATGTGATGGAGATGGAGGTAGGGCTTTGAGAAATAATTAGGTCATGAGGGTAAAGCCCTTTTGGAAATGTCTCCAAAGGCCTGTCTTACCCTCTTTCCATCATATAAGGATACATAAAGAAGAAGGAAATCTACAACATAGTAAAGGAATCTGACCAGAACCCTACCATGCTGGCTCCCTGAACTCAGAATTCCAGCCTCCAAAACTGTAAGCAATCAATTTTTATTGTTTATAAGCCATCCAGGCTATGGTCCTTTGTTCTAGCTGCCTGAATGGACTAAGACACTCATGAATCTTCAAGCTCTCCTCTACTGGCATTTTCTTTGAAGTCTCTCAAACTCCGAGATTCTGCAAAATGCAGCATTAACCAAGCTGAGCATATGGGACAATGTGATGGTTTGTTTTATTACTTCTATTGTCTACAAATCTGTTGTTTCCTTCTAGGAATTCAGTCCATAAAATGAGAGGTTTTTTCCTTAAACCATGAAAAGAAAAATTTTTAATCAATGGAGTTTAGAAAAACAAGAATATTCTCTATTATTGTTTCAGTTCAGTTCAGTTCAGTTGCTCAGTCATGTCTGATTCTTTGCGACCCCATGAATTGCAGCACGCCAGGCCTCCCTGTCCATCACCAACTCCCGGAGTTCACTCAAACTCACATCCATTGAGTCGGTGATGCCATCCAGCCATCTCATTCTCTGTCGTCCCCTTCTCCTCCTGCCCCCAATCCCTCCCAGCATCATGCAATAACCTCACTGTCAATTCCAGCTCGTAAGTTAGTATCCCTAGCAAGCTACGCATAATATTTAAAATTCAATTCAACTTCATTATCACTATATGTGCCCAAATTCTTAAATTAAAGTTATCTCAGTCTTTATAATATACAACTTCAATGTTCTATCTTACTATACATCATTTTTGAGATCCAATTTAGGCAGACCATGCCCTTGAGTATGTTTAAATGTTTTCCTAAGATTTCTATGAAATAACACTAACCAAAAAAAAAAAAAAAATTTATTAAGGGTGAATTTCCTACTAGTAATAGCATCTAAAAGAAAATGTATTTAAAGCCAAATTTGCTAGAATATTGTTTTCTATTGCTTTGACAATAGAATTTGGGGACTTTCTGAAGTCCTTTTCACCATTTCCTGCATAAAGTTTCCATGAGTTTAACAGATTGTCTCTTTAGATCTGTAATGACTGGAATAGGAAATTCAGACAGCAAAAGAGGTCGCTTCTTAGGCTTACTGCCAGATTTTGAAAACCACTATAACAAGTCATTTCTGCCAAGTAAGTGCAATCTGAATGCTGGCTAAAACATTTTTTAAAAATGGAAAGAAACCCATGCTGACTAATAGGCGCTAATGTGTGAATAATAATTAACACAATTAAGTGACTGGTGCTATGCGGGTGAAATTTTCAGAATACAAAACATTAATGTAGGGGTTTACATACACATAAACAAAGCTTTAAAATGGGCTAATGTGAGCTGTGATATGTGGAAGTGTTATGGGTCAGGATAACAATTGTGGAATTTCTATTGAAGGTATGTTAATCTAAGATACAGAAATTCTATGAGTGTAAATTATTGTTATGACCTTATAAAATCTTCAGAAATTATATCTATACCTATATCTATAGCTATAGCTATAACCCTATATGTGCAAAACAGGTTTTGAAGTCTGATAAAGGGTATAGTGACACTAAATTAATGTGCATGAAGTTAGAAAAAAATTCACATGTATGAAACCACAGTACCTAGATGACTACTAAGGGAGCTATTTATTCTTCCTTACCTCCTGGCCACCCTCCCTCCAGTCCATCTATGCTTGCATTTTAAAATCTGTTTTATGTCTCCTATCTCTGTGTCTATCTCTTCCTCCACCTAGAATTTATCTGAATATATAGGACCACTTTTTCAGTAAATAGTATAGAATTATAGCTGAGAACCACCATGGGCTTAGTTCATTTAACATAGAGAATAAATTATTATTCTCTTTTAGAAATACTGCTGTGTCAAGGTCAGGGTTGAGGTCATTTACAAGGCAATATAGAGGACAGCATATAATTTACTAGCCAGAATCACTCACAGCTGTTGGTGCATGGGGGGTGGGGGGTGGGGATGGGAATCTTTCTATCAGAAATCTATACTCATTTAGCATTCATAAACAAATGCTTTTGAGTATAAAAAAATTCAGTGTGGTGAGCTTAATTAAGAAGCATCAAATTGCCCACTTCTTTTGTTCACCTTTGAAAAATATATTTAGTAGCTGATGATTAGTGACCTGTGTGTTTATTCAACAGGAATAAGGAACTCTAAATCAACATGTTCTAATGTGCTGTCCTTTGCAAATGAAGATAACACCATTGATTCGCAATCAACGGGCATGCATTTATTCTTTCTTTTGGGGGGTTAAAGTATCGATGATGAGTATACTATAATCTCTAGTTTCTTACCTTGTCTGATTTGTGACCAACAGCTTTAATTTAACAAATAACTGCTCAGAACAAAGCAAGGAGCCCTGAATTGTGAACCTGAGTTTTGTTGTTGATGTTCCCTGTACAAAATGACCTGGAGACCTTTAAAATAGTTCACATACTCATGGGTTTCAGTGTTTCAGAATGCTTTGATTTGACGCTCTCATTTGCCACTACTACTTGCTTCATATTCTCTGTACATGCTCTGTACAGCCAAGAGTGTGCCTCTGAAAGAAGGAGCACAGAAAAGGGGGCTAGCAGTAAAGAGTTTTAAAAAATTAATCAGAAACCATACAGGTAAAACTGATCTGGGTCTACAAACATGGCAAGTAAGATAACTCTGTAAACTCAACTCAAGCCCATCTTATCATTTCACTCAAATTTCAAAATATTATGAAGAGTCCCCTTGGTTGACAGATCCCGTTTCTCCGATATCCCTAACCTGTGTTTTTTCATCTGTTCCTAGCCATAGACATTGGTTCAATAAATGTGGCTCTAAGCAAAAGAGATTTAAGGACAAACTAAATAGGGCCCCAAATTCCCTAGCAGGAAATACTGTCAAATAAATAGATGATTGTCTAATGTATATGTAAAGAGTCACAAATACACATAAAAGGGATACTCAATCCATGCCACAGCTAGAAGCTAAGAGGAATTAAGAAGTTGGAGTACTAGAAGAAGCTCCTTAGGAAACTGTTTGTTACCCCTGAATTTCAAAGCTCTCCTTCTCCACTGACATTTCCCCTGTACTCTGTAAGCTCCAATCTCCCCCTCACTAAAAGAAAGGAAAATCTTTCTCAGCTCAGTGTTTCTCTCTAACAAGAACCCAGCTCTTCCCACGCCCTTGGTCAGCCAACTTTCTTCCATGTCTGGTTTACACTGTCTCCGCTTTCAATTTCACCCCTTCACTAAAGCTTTCTAACTGATTGTCACTTTTGAACCCTCTTTCTTTTTAGAAACTTTATTTGCAGATTTCCATGGCATAGCTCATTCCTGTTTCTCCTCTCATCTCTCTCTCGATGCCAAATCCTTTCTTCTGCTCCCAATTTAAAAAAATGGTGTTCTTGGGCTCCTTCTGTGGTTGATTGCTATATACATCGTCCATAGTGATATGTCTGTGTTGGGAGTGGGAGTCAGGGGAGAGGGCTGGGTGGGGGGTGTCTCATCCATGCTCTTGGTTTTAACTGCAGCCTTTATACTTCATCTCTAGGCCTAGGGTCTTCTCTGAATTTCAGGATTGAATATAAATGTTATGAGAAATCTCTACTTGACTGTGCCAGGGATATTCCCACATTTTCAAAATGGTCCAAAATTTCTCTCATCCTCTCCTCTTCTGTCTATCCTATTCATCTCAAAACTTATTGCTCCTTATGATGCATCTAACTCAGAACCCTAGGAGTCATTCTAAAATTGCCTTCTTTCTTTCTTCCCTTATAGACCCTCACCAACTCCTCCTAAACATTTTTCAGCTCTATTTCTCCTTGGCCCAGGTAGTACCTCTAAACTTCTTAAGGTTTCTCTTGTTACACCATAGATAGGGTTTGAAGACATATGTAACATAAAGCTAATGAAGCTTAAGCTTCTGGCCCCTCCTCTTCTAAGGCCCTGGGGTCTCACAGTGGGTGCTAATGACCATATTTTTTGCAAATATATGTAAAATATTTTGACCACAATCAATTCAGTTCACTGTCTCTTTCCACACTGACTTCTCCATAGCACTTTTCTTTAAGTTGAGTAGCCATGGAATGACTGTAAGCATTTTAAAGCTCTGGCTAAGAGGAGTGAATTGGGAATATATTGCTTTGGCTTTATGTGATAGATTTATGGGGTTAGCAATCACTTCTGTGGGGAATTAAGTTATTGCTACCATCCAGGACTAAGAATGGCTTTCAGGAATATACCTCATCCCCACAGTAGTCAAACACAGCAGCTGGTACAAGTTCAGGTCATGATGTGACCATGTCCTGCAGTTGCGGAAGCAGAAACATGTGTACAGTAGAGGGCAAACTCGATTGGAAATGTATAAACACAGAATCTACTCTGGAAAATTTCTTCCAGGCAGCAAACATGTGAAAGTACAAGTGGAAGGCTTATGTTTCATTGATCGCTCGTCAAAACAGAAGTTATGTCATGTCAGGAATATGCTAAACATACAGCAAATATAAGTCCAAAGCGGATTTTTCTTCTTTTTAATAGAAGTAACATAAAATGGAATTTATCAAATTCCTGTATTTTTAGGGCAAAATCTTATAGTAGTGAGTGCTATGTGAAAAGCCTCATATTTAGGGCATCCCACCATACTGAAATACTTCTTAATCTACCTGGCTCATCTTGTTCTGAAAAAACTCCATCAATTCCAAAGGAAATGGCATGTAAAATTATCACTGGTGAAGAAATAGCCTAAAGAAATGAGTATTATAGTGATAAAACTCCTGCATATGTTAGTACAGTATAGTCTATGTAGTATAAAAAGTAATTTGAGAGCACATTCAAGTCATTCAGTCATTCTAGTTCCTTTCCATAAAGAGGACCCCAACCTTGCTAGGGATAATTGTCCCCATTTTACAGGTATGTAAACTGAAGCACATACAATTTATATAATCTTTCCAAGTAATAATGGTGAGAGTAGAGATTCAGTCCACTTCTTTTAATTCTAAAATCCTAATTATTTTACTATGCCATGATACTTCCATGTATAACAACTGGTTAAAAAAATGTTTTAATCTATAAAATAGTTTCTTCACCCAAGACCAAAAGTTAATTCCCATTTCATGACCAAATGGTGCTATACTACAAGAAAAAACTTTGGTATTTTTAAAAATATTACTCTCACTCTAAATGCTTTCTGTAAATTAAAATTAGTTGTAGATATTATTAGTACCTACTGATATATACCATATGGTTTCTTAAGACTTTGCTAATGCAGATTTCAAGAATTATACTACTTAAATCATAGAAAATTTTATTAAGTGCCATAATGGAAATCACATTTTTAAATTTGTTTGTAAATCTTCAAAATTATTAATGTGTGAAGGCAATCTGTTCTTCACACTTTATATTTGAAAGTTGGTATTAGCCCTCTGAAAGCAGCTAAAAGGACTGAGGTAATAATAAATGAGAAAATGAATCCCTAGAATAATAATTAAAATGGCACCCAACTGAAAGATCATGACAAAACATGCCATGACAGGTAGTGGAAATTAAAAGCCAAAATTAATCAAAATATGAAATAAGCACCAATAATTAAAAACTCTTACAAAAATTAACGATAGTGACTCCTTTAATGATGAAAGAAGCCTTAAAGGTGTGGATATGATACATCATAATACAACCTGATATTTCACGGCAGCCAACTCACGAATATTCACGTAGGAGGAACAGAAAAAATGTTTCTTAATCTTGAAAGCTTGAATTCAAATAAAAATGAACTAATAAGCAAGTCTGATGACAGTTTTCTCTTCAGCATTATATAAATTAAAATTTTTAATTTTATTTCTTATATTGATCACAGAAAGCATTTTGGGGGAAAAAAATCAAGAGATTATTTTACCTTAGATAAGAAAACCTTTTAAGAGGGAAGTATACTGAGGCAAGTAAAACAGTTCAGTTAGTTTGACCTTTACAGTTGTTTTCATCTTTAGAAATATTTCACTAAAATATTTAACAAGAGTAAGACTTGAAAGCCTGAAGTTGATAACTGATCCTTAAACAAAGTAAATGTTTACTGTATATGGAATAGATATAGGTACCATTTTGAGTTGGAAGGGGACAATGATAAAAGTATCTGATAACCAAAAGTGTAAGAATAAGGAAATAAGATATGAAACTGAATAAAGGGGAAAAATAAACTAGAAAGGTGCTGTGGCTTTTTAAAATAGGTAAAGTTGATTTTAAACTATTACTTTATTTCAGTGTTGAGCTTTAATTGGTTAAAAAAAAAAGAGAGAGAGAGAGAAAATCAATCTATGGGAGTATTTTAAATTTTCTCTTAACCTTGTGAATCTATTTCCAAATCTTCAGGCAGTCGAAAGACCAGATAGAGTCTTTGACTGGTATAATATATGAGATCACATAGGAAGCACAAGTTTTTCAAAAGATGGAGACTATTCCCCAGGGTAAAATAAAACTTAAATAAAAGTCAAAAATTCTTTGAAGAAGTCACAATTAACATCAACAGTCACTAAGTGGAACCCTGGATGCTGTGTTCATATATATGAAATTACCAATGATTTGTGTAACACCATTTGTTAAAGTGCATTTTCATCAACTCCAATCTCAAATATAAAAATTTCTGCCTCCAATATTATAAGATTAAAATTCATTCTCACAGATCCCTAGCTCTACATTCATCATATCTCCAGGCAGGAATGAATTTTATAGAAAAAAAAATACATATTTTAGACAGAAGATGATTTTCCCCAGCTCTAGGAGGAATAGCATCAAAGATACTCCATGGAGAAACTGGAAAGCAGGCATAACAGTAAGAAATGAACAGGTGACAAAAACTGGGAGGCAGTTATCCTTCTTCATTTAGAAAATACTTTTCAGAAAAAATGAAATAAAATAGAAGATAAAAAGGAAGAAAGCTTTGTTCTTTATAGCAAGATGCTTGCTCTTAGTGTTGAATTACCACCAACTGTTCCAAAGCTGAGAAAGCACAGAAGGATAAATGATGGGTGCATTATATAGCATGGAAGGCAGAGATGAAGAACGGCAGAGAGAGACAAGAGAAGCGGGAAGGCAGTGACACCGGCACTGAGTCAGGCATCTCCCAGAGCATTATAGCATTCCTATTAGAGATGCATGGGATTACAGAAAACCTGGATTGGAGTCAGCAAAATTTCGACTTTGGCTGCAGCTGTCACACACAGATAAAAGGCCTGGAAATGATTTAAAGTGCATTAGATGTCCCATTTCTTCCAAAAATCTGACCTATCCATTTTCAGTGAAGAACGTTGCATGTGTTTTATGAAAAAATAAATTAATTAGTGTCCTTGGCTCCCTTAACTTACTCAAAAGTCTCAGGGCATTTTTTTTTTCAACCAAAAAGGGGAGAAATATTACAGATTATTTCAAAACAATTATATTACATTCTAGATTTGTTACTAAAACACTTTAATTGACACTCCCCCTACCTGATGGCGTGAGTAGTAAAGACCCTGCCTGCCAACGCAGGAGACCTAAATGACACAGGTTTGATCCCTGGGTCAGGATGATCCCCTAGAGGAGGGCATGGCAACCCACTCCAGTATTGCCTGGAGAATCCCTTGGATCAAGGAGCCTGGTGGGCTACTGTCCATAAGGTCTCAGGGAGTGAAACATGACTGAAAAGACTTACTGTGCATGCACACCAGATCACTGTGTGTGCTCAACATATTATCATCCCACTTCTCTTGTACAGGCAGAGCATGTCATTTTTCACTATCCTTTTGCTACCCATTTTTCTGTGTTATTTCCACTTTTCCTCTTCATGCTGCTGTCAGTTGATTAAAATACAGAGTTCAAAGGTAGGCAAACAATGTTGAATATAGGGAGAGTCACTATGTGAGGCTTTTGATGCTATGTCCTTATTTATACATTTTTCAAGACCGATCATCAATTACCTACAGGCATTGCTGACTCATGGTTAGTTCTCAAGTCTTTTTGATCCATAATGCTCTTGCCAGTCATGCCCAATTTTATATTTGTGAAGTCATTGTGAGTTTTCCTATATTTGAAAATATAATGTCGCTTTCTGCCTACAGCTTCTCCAGTTTTAACTTTGTTCTCCACCTGTGTTCACTGTGTTGATAATAGATCTCTGTTCTAAGTTATAATAAAACCAAATAAGTTCAGGTCCTTGGGACTCTCTTTGAAGGACCCTCTGGTTTAGTAATGAATTATTTGTCATTATCTAAATCTCTGCAAATTTGTAACATGTTTTCAATGTTTAGAAGTAATATGAGCAAAGAAAACATTTTTCTAATATGTAGATGCCTCTGCCTAAGGCTCATCAAATAATAAATACAGATTTGTAGCTTATTGTCTTAAAATCTATATTATCTTTCTCCATCTGATAGGATCTGTGTTTTATCAAAAAATATTAACTATTACAAAAGAATTTCTCAGTACATGATTGCCAACATTATGGGTTAGTTACAAATTCACCCCCAATGAGCTCTGATTTAGTTTTATAATAATATATCATTTAGAATTCCATTAAATTAGAGAGTAAAGTCTTAATCTTAGTAAATTCTTGAAAAATTAAATTGACTCTTTTGCTAGATTTGCTAGCACCAGAGTTCCCAGAATATCCTGCAAGCAAGTAGAACAAGATGCCTCTTAGAAACTTGAAGAAAAAGGAAAGAATCTTTAGAAGGGAAAAAGTAGTTAATGAGAAAGGAATAGCTGACTATTCACAAGTGCAGTGAAGTGCCTCAAGATACAAAGCAAAATTACATATAGCTGTCTAATACTGACTTACTACCGAATACGCTCTTGAGTTTTCACGGTTTTTCTCATGAGTTGTGACAAGATGACAACAAAACTACTGCCTTAATTACAGGAAGATTGGAAGGTGTGTAACAGTCCCTCAAGATGACTGAAGAAATTTCACGTGAAATACAAACCTCGACTAGTATTTAAATATGCCAAGATAAAAATTTTAAAGTTACACAGAGACTATAATCATCATTCTTTTATCAGTTCTGTGATACATTCTACTGTTTACATTTTGAACCAAAAGACTACTACCCTTTTTTAAAAGCAAAATATAAAAATATTTTCTGAAGAGTTACAGCCCTCATTAGAAATCTTCTTTTCCCCACAAAGTAATTTAGCATAAAAATCATGGATGCTGTTAAGTGATAAATTTCTAATAATGTATTATTTCACCTGGTGGCATTATTTTTGTTTATTTGTTAGGCCAGATCTCACACCTGAGGAAAGTTCTCCTCAAACCAATTCACAGCTTGCCATTGCCCTCAATATCTAGAGATGACATTCCTGATACCTGATTGCTCTCCAAATGTAAGAGTGGAGGAAGAAACCATTGTACAATAATGCTTCCCACATGTAAAGATGTCTCTTTAATTTTCAGGGTCTCTGAGACTTGTCGACTGCTCAGATAGTTTACTTAAAAAGACCCAGATGCTTCTGACTGCAGCATGCCCAACTTCACTGACTACCCTGACAGTCCCCATCTCAGGCCAGGTAGTTGGATTTTGAGCAGCTAGGAAAACTTCATGTGTTTTCGATTTTATTTCCCTTTGCCTGCTTTTGCTTCTTTTCAGTCCACTGTACAGAAGCAGCTTAGAAACCTGACTGTCTTTCATTCTCCAGAAATCTACAGCCTGTGAAGATTGTGCTGTGATGACCTGGCAGAATGGCTGAGTTCCAGCCCTAGCTTTGAATGATCCTCTCACCAGTAAGTGTGAAGTATTGCCCATTTCTGGGCCAGTGAGTTCAGGAGAAGGTTCTAAAGAAGGCCTGCCAGGACTATAGAGCTCTACACAGGGACTGTTCCTGTCCCCTGATCATTAAGTCATTGATTGTTTCTAGGGTTAAATGTGTGTCAAAAGAATGTGGATGATTAGTGTGGTGTGTATGTTCAAAAGCCAAAGGATTTCATATCTAACTCCTCCATATTACTAATAAGGCACAGTATGCTTTACTGAGTGATCCAACAATAACAAAAATGACTGCTGTATTGGTGGTCTATTTAGATGAAGGTAATTAAATTTATATTGTTTATTCTTTAATATATAAGATTGAGGTGCAAGCCAAAACTGATAAGTTGATATTCATATGTGTTTGTGTGTATGTGTGTGTGTGTTGTGATGTTCATATTTATAGCTAAAAAAAATTTAAAACTGAATAATTCAACAAATTTAGGAGATTCTCCTAATGATTTTACTGACTACTTAAAGTAGAATCTAAACACCCAAATCTTATAATGGACTATCTCGTCCAGCCCCTGTCATCATATAGGAGAAAAATCAGTACCCCATTTTATACTAGGCAACCAAGTTCAAGGATTGTTACCTGAGAGTAAGAAGCTAGAGAAGGTAGATATGCAGCTTCATAAATCAACCCCACCACCATCCAATTTCAATACTCCATGCAGTTCATCATAACACCGGTGGACATGGAGAATTAGCAGATATTTTAGAATTCAATAAAGTTTAGAACTAAAACTACCTCTTGTGCCCAAACTAATTTGATTATTTCATTATTTAGGTGATTTTTTTTAAGATAATGTTTTAACCTGCTGGATAGTTTAAAAAAGAAAAAAAAGAATGAAGAAAAGATACAAAAGAAAATGTCTCTAAACCTGCTATTGATGTCTCAAAGTGAAAGTGAAAGTGAAGTCGCTCAGTTGTGTCCGACTCTGCGACCCATGGACTGTAGCCCACCAGGCTCCTCCGCCCATGGGATTCTCCAGGCAAGAATACTGGAGTGGGTTGCCATTTCCTTCTCCAAAGTGATTGTAAATAGCTGAGGAAATGCTGATAGTAATAATATGAATTCTTTCATTTCCAGAGTGGAGAATAAGGGAAATTTAGGTCATGACATTAATAATATAATTTTCTTAAGACATTGTATTTCTGGGACATATTTTAGATATATTACTAGTTTATGGGCTTCCCAAGTGGCTCAAGTGGCAAAGAATCCACCTGTCAATGTAGGAGACATGGGTTCAATCCCAACCCCTGGGTCAAGAAGATCCCCTGGAGAAGAAAATGTCAACCCATTCCAATATTCTTGCTGGAAAATCCCATGGACAGAGGAGCCTGGTGGGCTACAGTCCATAGGGTCACAAAAGTGTTGGAACAACTTGGCGACTAAACAACATACTAGATTTATCTTAAAGATATTTGTTTGAGTAAATAAAGTTTTTCTCTCTCCAAAGTAATATTAATTTTCATTTTTAGCCAAAAACACTGTGATTGTCTGTGCTTCATTGTTTTTGAAAATTTTGTTTAATCTTTTCCTTTTATATACAACAAAAATTTATTTCTCACTGTCCTGGAAGCTAAGAAGTCTAAGATGAAAGTGTCAGCAGACTGGTATCTGATGAGAGTCCATGTGTTGATTTTAGTAGGTTGTGTTTTCAACACATGTGCTTACATCTGTTTACATGGTGGAGACCTTGTTTAGTATTTTTGATACAGGAACTGTAAAGTCTGATTTTAATTTGTTTATCTGATTACTTTCATTTTATTACATTATATTTCATTTCATTTACATAGATAACATCTATGCCACGTCTATAAACCCTACAGAAACAATGCAAAATTTATAGTCAGCGTGAGCTTCATTGTGGCTATATATACACATTTCACACTTTTATGGTAATAAAACATATTGGCCAATTTTTTATTATATATGATTAGACTGTCATTTTTATATCAGCATGGCTGAAGAGAGTGCCATGAAAGGAGTCCACGTCTCAGACTTACCAGAGAAGACCAATAAGTAGTACAGGAGAGAGAGAAACAGGGAGAGAGAGGGGAGAGAGAGAAGGAAGAGAGAGCCTGAGAGAGGGAGAAGGAGATGCTTCTCCAGGGTCCAGCATGCCCACCCTTCTAACAGGACACAGGGCATTATCTACAGTGCATGCCAGACCCAGGTGCAGAGGCACTCTATGTTAGGAGGGTATTCATTAAATATTAGACATTTATAGGCATAAATTGCATATAAAGAGAATTTTAGTATTTTCTTCCCACACATTCCAAGTTGGAGACTCTGCGCTTTAGCACATATTCACTTTTATTTCTCTTGTCTTGACTGATTGCAGTTTACTTGCATATTCTCTCACACTTCCATTAGATTATGACCTCTGTGAGGACAGGACTCTTGATTACCTCACTAAGCACCTCATCCCTGTGTCTCATAGCCGTACTTAGCACGCATTTGGCGTTCATTGAATATTTGTTGAGGGACTGAAGGAATAGATGAGTGAATTTGTGAGTGTAGTTGTGAATGAGTTACCCTGGGACTTCCCCCCTCTCTCCTTTACTCCATCCTTTGGACATCATCACCATCTACTCTTGCTGAGTTCTGTGGCTTCACCTAGATTCTGCCACAGCTACCGCTACCTCATCTCAACCAGGCATTGCCAGCACCCACTCTCCCATATTAGGAATTTAAAAGTCATCCTTTCTGCTGTGTCTGCTCTCTCCCACTGGGCCTCATACCTATGATAAACTATGGTCTTTAACATGGTTAAAATTGTTTCATTTGCCATGCAAAAATGGGTGAGCACTATCTAATAATGCTAAATATAATAATAGTAGCCAAAATGTACTGAGAATCCACAATGTGCTAGTCAATAGGCTGAATTTCTATTTACATGCTGCTGCATAGACCACAGCTAATATGGTAGTACACTATATCACATATAATGTGATAGACATCAGCATTATTCCCACTTTGCGTGTTTGTTTAGTCGCTAAGTCATTTCTGACTACTTGTTACCCCATGGACTATAGCCCACCAGGCTCCTCTATCCATGGGTTTTCCCAGGCAAGAATACTGGAGTGGGTTGCCATTTCCTTCTCCAATGTCCACTTTACATGAGGTTAAATGGCCGAAAGTCACACAGTTAACAGTTAACTAAGTGGAAACCTAGCCAATGTCCTTTCTCAGTGTCTACGTTCTCACCACAAGAGACAAGCAAGAGCACTGCCTGCATCTCAGTGGTTTATAGAGGTTCTGTTGATAGTTTCAACCTTTAGTGGTACAGCACATGTTTGCAGTTGATTTTCTCACCTCTACTCTCAGGATCAAGTTTATCTGTTACTTTCTTTCTTTGTGTGGTTCTTTCTCAGGAGAGGTGTTTTTGCTTTCAAATTTCTGTAAGCCTACATCATCAGTGGGACTCCTGGAGGGTAGAACCTATGTCTTTGTTCTCTCTGTTCCTAGAGACTGTATCAAGCATTTCCCATTATAAGGACTCAGCAAGCACTTCTTGAATTTATGAATTAATTGGATTGAATTCAAAGATAAGTTGTGTACACACAGGTAGCAAGATTAAGTAATGCAAAGAATACTGGTCAGAAAGATCTCTTCAATAGTTCAATGCCATTTAACCATTATCTTGAGCGAGTTACTTAACCTTTCTGATTCTCTTTATCACCTATAATCTCCTAGGATAGTTGTGAAGATCAAATGTCAAAATCTCAGTGCTTTTTAAGGAATCTGTTAAGTCTAAGCAGAAAAGAAAAGAGAGCTATGTAAAGCAAGACTGGCTCAAAGAATTGACCTTCAGCAGGCTCAGCTTCCCCGCTAATTGGTTTATTTTCCTTTACCGCCAGTGATCTTGATCCATATCTCCTTCTGTCCACCTATTCAGCTCCCCCAAGCATCTTGTCTCCTTCCTGTCTCTCACACCAAAAGACCAAGTTTTGATATTTCCACCTCACCTATCTTAAAATGGTCTCCTCCTCTCTGTTCCCTCTGGTTTAGCTTTATTCCAGGCTCCATCACCTCTCTCCTGGTCAATTGCAATAAACTCTTGGACTTCCTGCTTTTAACTGGGCTTTCAAAATCAAACCAAAGAGAGAAAAACTTTCTCTCCACAAATGTTACTAGTGGAGAACCTATGAATCTACTGGATTTTCTGGGGGAGTACTGATTTTAAAACTAATTTCTATATATTGGTAGAATATCCTTGAAGAAAACTTTTCTTTTCCAATTTTGTTTTTGTCATAGAAAACAAATTCCTATGTTGGGCCTTTGCCCCAGTTTTTAATTCAGAAGATATGGCCACTGTATCCTGGAATTGCCTTGTGCCCAGGAAAAGGGAAAAAAGTCTTCTTCCTCCCTCTTCTGTTTCAAAATGAGTTACCCCTAGCTCAGACCTCAGACTTCAGGCTAATACAGTAGTATAGCTAAGGAACATCATGCTTTCACAATACTTATGTGGACCAGCCTTAAAACCAAACAATGATTTATAACATTGATTCTCCGGGAAAGGGCATTTGGTCCCACATGACCATCTAACAAATGCATTTTGGTAATACAACCCATTTGTAAGTTGGACACTGCCTTTATTATAAAGAAAATAGTGAATCAAGAGTTCTCATCTGTAACTTCAGCATTGAAGCGGAGTACTGCATACTAGTTGTTTAACTGATGAGCAGAAAAGGAAAACTTTACTTCAAGCAATGCTTTCAAATCATGTCCTCTGACTTTGTTTCAGCTGTCTGCCTAATAAAATTCTGGAAATCTTTTTCTTTCTTTCTACACTTTCTTTTCCTTTCCTTCACCAACACTCAGTAACATTTTATTATAGGCCTGAGAATATTATTTGATTTTCAGTAGACTCTAGTGGTAATATAGCATTACTCATTTCACGGCTTTATTTTCTTGAGACACAGAGCAAACGTGTAGTTAGTGATACCTCTGTTCAAATGCTGCTGTATAAAACAAGTGAGCAAGACTCATGTCCTGTCTCATCATGGAATGATTTCAAGAACAGCACAAGTCAATACACTGAATGAAGGGATTTGTGTCTCCTGAAAAATTTCACCATAATTCCTCCAAAATATTTTAGAATTATTTATAACGTTTTATGGTGACACTTTCAATCTAGGAGCACTTTATCCTTAATTTTAATGAGAAAGGGAGGCTACTGTTTACATGATTCTGTACTGAGGTCATGAAATTTTATAAGATCTCTTTTGTTCTGTTGTTTGCTTTTTACATTAACGAATCAGATTTTGCTGAGAAACTACTTGCAGTTTCTACCAAATGCTTCCCATGAGGAAAACAGTGATGTTCTTCACTACTGCAAATACCAAAAATAGTATGGTTTTCTCTGGATGAGTGAAACTAGAGAATTCTCTCTCTGAGAGCATAAAGCAAACTGATCAAGTCAGAGAAGTGTAATCCCTATGAGAAGCCTACATTCTTTACTTAAACATTCCCAGCAAAGTCTAGAAGATCTCATAGGAAGTCACACCATGATCCATCATCATATCTAAGGTATTTGCAAGTCCTCAGCAGGTCAGCATAATTTGCACTTCCTAAACATGTAAACACATATGAGACCTCTCATTACTGAGAATAACCTAGAATGTTCTCCATTTTTAAAAATAATGTCTCTTTTGTTAAACAGACTAAATACATTTGTGTATATATACACATACACATATATACATATTACATTTCAATCTGTCATAACAGAAACCTCTGATATAATCCATTTTTAAGGGTTTATGTTTAAAACGTGGTACTCATCCTACTATTTTAATAAACATTCTCAATATTCAAAATGCATGAAACACATCACCCAGGTTCAATGATAAGAATTTATTTAATATTGCTGAAGGATCCATATAGCAGACAGATAAGATGTGGAGCTTCTATGTAAGACTGAAAGTGAAAGTGAAGTCGCTCAGTCGTGTCCCACTCTTAGAGACCCCATGGACTGCAGCCCACCGGGCTCCTCCATCCATGGGATTTTCCAGGCAAGAGTACTGGAGTGGGTTGCCATTGCCTTCTCCGTACGTAAGTATGTAAGCTATGTAAGACTGCTGCTGCTGCTACTGCTGCTAAGTCGCTTCAGTCGGGTCCGACTCTGTGCGACCCCTGGCTTCAAATCGCTGCTCTCCAACAGATGGGCTGTGAGCAATGAACGAGATACTGACCTCCTGGTGTTTCATCTGCAAAATGAGAATGAAAACTGTTCCTGCCCTGCATGGTGGTTGGGATGATCAATAGACTTGGAAGAGTTCAGGACCTTGCATGTGGAATACACCTGATAACACCATGCATCTTAGGGTCTTTAGCCTTATATTTGATACTTTTCCCAAAAATAAAACAAAATGTAAAATATTAGCATATCTTTATCTGTAGTTGAAGAAGTTACAATTTTAGTTCTTGACTCTAAAGAGAACAGGAAATTCTGCATTCTGCTTTTCACTTACAACAGTTCAAGTTTAATTAAACAAGTGATATTTAAAATATACAAACTTTCCTACTCTGGGGTTCATCTTTGCTAACTATCAATATATCCACAAATTTGTTTCCACTATCCATGGACAAAGGGGCCTGGTGGGCTACAACCCATGGTGTTGTAAAAGAGTCTGGCACAACTGTGCAACTAAACAACATTCACAAGCAAATAAAAATAGGAACGTATATCAAAGGGCAAATATAAAAGAAAAAAATGAAATTCTTAGACAGTATATTTTACCTTCTCTGCAAATTGAAACTATTTAATAACATTTTATAAAATTAATTTGAATCCTTAAGTTGTGCTTTATATAGGAGATCATAAATCTCATTGAAAATTGTGAAAACACGCATTTTTCCAAACTCCTGATTTGCATCTATCTGTTCTTTTTAGGAACAAATGGTCTAGCCACCACTCCTGAGGTTGGCTGTCCTCAAACTAACTCACGGATGCTATCTCACATTTCTGAGTTTAGCAATCTGGAGACATATGGGGAACGTGTGAGCTGGTCAGCAATCAGCAGAGCTTGATTCAGTCGCAGAATATCAATTAAGGGAGAGAATAGGCTAATGTTCGTTCCACTGGAGAAATGACTGGAATATTATGTCTCCCTAAACCTACCTAGTGACAGCTGACTTGTGCCCATAAACTTTGGTGCACAGACCCGTGAGTCCACCTACTTTGATCAGCTTTACTTTCATTAATATGCCCAACCTGTGATTTTGCCAGAATTTTCCTCACCGATGTTTGTATTTGGAGTGGCCCTAATATGCACAGTGATATTGGCACACTCTGTAACACAATCTTGAAATTGCCATACATGATTTATGAAAAGTAGTGTGGCTGGCCCATTAAGGTGATCCTACTGTTCAGTGACTTTGAGTGCTGAGCATTGCCTTGTTCATCCCAGCAAAAGACACCTGCCCTCTCAAATGCCTGGAATTTGTGTAAAACGATAGAAGGAGGTGGAAGAAAGAGAGAGAGAGAAAGAGAGTGTGCACACAAAGAGCTTATCCCTGTTTACATTTTCATCCTGTGTCTACTGGATTGATCCCCGACTTCATGTCAGCTCACCAGGCTGACAGCAATTCTAGCAGAGAGACACAGGGTAAGAGGGACTTTGATTCATCCCCTCCCCCTGAGTCCCTGCTTGTCATTGTCTGCTCCTGAGTAAGCAAAGTGAACATGGTCCGAGAGATCCAAGGCTGCTGGAGCTGTGTTTTCCAGTCTCAGGGGCGGCCACCTTCTCATCAACAAATCCATGCAAGCATTCTCTGCATTATGCCGCTTTTCACTCACAAGTTTTATTTTTCACTAGAGAAGCACTTAGCCCAAAAAAGACAATTCACTGTCGAACTGTGTGTGTGTGTGTGTGTGTGTGTGTGTGCAGACAGATTGAGTGAAAGGTGAAAGATTGAAAGGTTTTTTTGTTTTTACGCTCTCATCCCTGTTTTTAAAATGTGATTCCCCCCTTCTCCTTATTCTTCCAAAACTGCTCTGTGATGTGATCACAAATACTCATGTGCATAAATTCCCATTATCATAATAGGAGCACTGCAGTGAGGCTTCTTCTGAAAATAAATTACTCTGTAGAATATATTAGGACTAAACCTAAACAAGCTAAATTGTGTGTTCTTCCAACCTGTAAGTTAAGCATTTGAAGATACAAAACCAATTGCAGTTTTCACTTAACATGTATTTGTTTTCTTTTTTATTTGCAACTTATCTGGTTCATCTACTCTATCCTTAAAAAAAAAAAAAGACATTTCAATTATTAAATTTTTTATTTTCTTTCAGTAGCCTTAATCATTCTGTTAGATGCCCCTCTCTTTTCAACTCATTGTAGTCCATGTCAATATCCATGGGTGACTTCAAACACATGAATATGTATGTTCTCAAAGGGAGGAGATGTGCCCACCAGGGCAGCGGGCAGTCTAAAGGCAGAGAACAGGCTCTAAGTGTACGCTCTTGTTCTGATATTGCATAAACTTGAGTTGATCACCAATTTGGTTTTTCTCTCTCTTCATTACTAAAACAGGGACAAACCAACTCTCCTACCAAGTCACCATCTTCAGGATGGTATAGTTACACAAATTACATAAACTGTAGGGAAGAACTTGAAACTTTAAGAGAAACGTCATTGAATCCAAGGTGATTCAAATTAAAGATTCTGAACTTAGAATTTCTGGTACATATGTCTTAGAAAATTTTGGATATGTTTGTAGGTTAGTTTAAAATTTTTAACTGCTGTGGAAGTGACTGCATTTGACCTGTATTCAAAAGAGTTAGGGTTTCAATGCATGCATTACAAAGGGTTTTACCCTTAGTGGGGATGAAGGTTGCTGAGAATATTAAAATCACCTTTAAAATGACCCAGAGGTGTCTCTGCCTCTCCTGCTCCCAACAGCCATCCACTGTCATTGATTCAAGGGTAGACACTGGGCTAAATAAGAATGAATTTGATGACATATGGATTAATTTTAAAATATATAAAATCTTTCTTGATATATTTTAAAAACAGAGCTCTGAGGGATTTTCTTTTAAATTCAATGTGAGCTCGAGTTTGTGAGTCAAATGGATACATTAAAATATCTTTAAGTTAAGGTTGAAATTTGTTTAAGATTATGCTTGTCATGAAAGACATAAACCAGCCTACCTGCTTTGTGAATATATCAGACAAATACCGTTCATGATCTTATGCATTTTATCTTCTCCGGGGCGAGCTCCACTCTGCTTTTTACTGGTTTATAAGAGAGATCCACACAGATAAGAGGTGATATTTGGCCAAGTAAAGAGGTTCATAAGAATTTTATTCATTTTCCAGGTGCATGTGTGCCTTCTTCTTTTCTACTTTTGTCTATCAAGAATGGTAATTTTTTACATCGATTTCAGCATGCATATCACTTGCGCCATTTTCATGTCTTGGCTGGCGGCAAAGTGCATGTATACTGGGTTTTCAGTGACATACAGGAAAAAAGCAAACTCCCTCAAGCCAAGCGGAAAAGGATTTAAAACTCAGTGTGCATCCCCGTTAGGGGCAAGGGAGCCTATTGTAGAAACAAAGAGTGAAGAGAAAATTCTATCCTTGGAAGCTTCACAATGACACAACCACAGCTTTTCATGTAATAGCTCAAATGTTCCCACTATAGCCATTAACGATGTAATGAAACAAATCACTTGCTATCCGTCACAATTATGATCGATGGAATCCAACTGGCCTAACTTTGGAGAAAAAAAAAAAAATCACATCTCAAAGTGGATTCATTTTAGAAAATAGCGAAGTATAAGGGGGAGAGATGACACTTATTTCCCATAAACAATATCGGCAGGCATTTGATCTATCTAAACCAATAGATTACTGTCTTGATATATCTTTCCCCTGCAATTTTCCCTTTTTATTTTATTAGGCCTAGTGGAAGGCTTCTCGCTGCTTGTGTAAATAAGAGTACTAGTTTAGAACTACACAGAAAGTAACATTGAGATAAATATGGCAAAACTGTGTTAGAATTGCTCATGTTTTTATTCTACAGATAACTACTTTTGCTTTTTTGGGTTTTCATTTGGGATTTCTCTATTCCTACCACTTTTAGAAGTCTCCAGGAATTTTAATTGGGGTAAATGTTACTATATTTTTAAGGTGATAATAACAAAGACCTATACTGAGAATAGATAATATATTGCATTATATAAAGTATGTGGCCAGTGGCTTTATGATATACTTCAGAAGTCAGTTCTGTTTTAAGTTATGGCTATAAGTTTAAATATGTTCTCTTGAGAGGGAAAAAAGATAATGCAGAGGGCGCTGAATTTAAACTGATTCACAGGACAAGGTATAATCATTATCATAGACAACACCTGTTATGTATCAAATAAGTATGCATGTATGATCTGAATTCATTCTGCATTTCTGTGGTCTTAGTAAGAGCTCATTTTTTTTAACCTCATTTTATAGACAGGGAAACTGAGGTTTACAAAGGCTAAGCAAATTTGTCAAGAGCAACGAGGTAGTCAGTTGGACTGGAAATTGAATATTTGAATGTCTTCCTTTGAGTCTATGTTCTGCCCATTGACCAAAGTGCCTCAAGTTTGATAATTCTTTCAGACTTACACATATACACGCACATCATTAGGCATATAACATTCACTCTATAGTAGTGGTGCTTGTCAACAACACAAAGCTTAAAATTACTGTCACAGTGTAGAGCAATGGGCCAGGGTATCCATCAGTACAGCTCATAATGGTCACTGAAGTCCCTTAGGCAGTACCTATGTATAACACGATTTGGTCAAGCAGATAAAATTGTATTTATATTATTATTGAAATAAAGATATGAAAACATAAACTGAAAAAAAAAAAACCCGCAAATCTCGCTGTAAAGTGCAGCCCCTGAGGATATGATCTACACCCCCACCTGGAGACACAGCACTTCCATCACACTGACGCAGAAAAGACTCAGGCCTCACTGCTCTGGCTGCCTTTTGGAAAAGGGGAGGTGAAAATGCTGATGCTTCTGAACAGAGGCATGCTATTTTCCTAAGAGGCATGCATTATATAAAAACATTTCATCCCTGACTTCTGAGTTCAGAAGCTGCCATCACAACCTTGGGGAAAGTAGGTTTCTATCTAAAGGGATATGAGTGACCACAAAACTCCAAGCCTAAAGGTATCTCACTCTCTGTTTATCTCTTTTAGCTAGCAGGACATTCTGAGAAAGGCATGAATTTTAGAAGATGACTAGTAAAGAAACAATAAAAAATAAAAAAATAAATGCTTGAGATGCAGATAAATCTAGATTTCATTTCTGGGCAGTGAAAAGCAGACAGTAGGAAAGGGATACAATAGTATCTTACAGAGTTGGGTCAAAGAGATTATGTTGAAGTAACACCTCAGTCTGATTGGAAAAGTGAGATGAAACAAGGCATGGAGGACTCTCAGAGGATAGGAAGTGTGGCTTTCCTGAAAAGGTAAGTGCCTTGCTCAATGTGGGTCCTAATACATATTAATAAAGGGGATAAAGAAAGCAGTTTCAAGGACTCAAATTAAGAAATGACTAAGCTCCAAATAATGATTTGGTGCTAGAAATGGCTGATACTTGGAACATTTGGGGTACTACAAAAATAATGATTAAATAATAACCAGAAGGATATAGTTAATTAGCCTCCTCTCAGGAGAAATCATGTTTTAGAAGTGTTTAAAGAAACTTTTATGCTGGAAAGGTAAGAACTTGAAGAACTTAAAAGAATAATGACTTCCCAACTAAAAGGTGGGGAAGGGTGAATTTGCTTCCTTAGCAAATTCCTTTAGTGAAGCCAGGAGATCATTAGAGCAATAAAGCTAAGGGTGGACACAGATGAGGTTCTATGTCCCAACCTGTGAGTGAGGAAAGATCTGCCTCCAATAAAATTAAAAATAAATAAATAAATAAATAAAAGAAGAGTCTATCTTATTGCTAATCATATAAGCAAGAAAAAAGAATTATTTCTCCTTCAAAGAGCAAACTACTGGTGAAGAACTTTATGATGCTTACTTCTATATGTTCACTTGACTGGACTAAGGGATGTCCAGACAGCTGGCAAAACATTATTTCTGGATATGTCTGTGAGGGTGTTTGCAAAAGATATCAGCATTTGAATTCGTAAACTGAGTAGAAGGTCACCCTCACCAGTGTCTGCAGGCATTATTCAATCTGTTGAGTGCCGGAACAAAGAGAACGAAAAGGTGGGAAAGGGTGAATTTGCTTTCTTAGTTTGAGCTGGGACACCGATCTTCTCTTGCCCTTGGACATCTTAGCTCCTGGTGCTTGAGTTTTCAGACTTAGACCAGAATTACAGCATCAATTTCCTTGATTCTCAGTCCTCTGGACTCAGACCAAATTACACCATTAGCTTTCTTTGGCCTCTACCTTCCACAAAGCAGGTCGTGGGACTTCTTGACTTCCATAATCTTGTGAAACAATTTCTATAATAAATCTCCTCTTATGTATATCTACATATATCATATTGGCTGTTTCTTTGGAGAACCCTAAGTAATACCGACTCTAAGCAGTATTTCACATCATTCTGGTATTGTTCTTCTAGCACATTTTGTTTTCTAATTCAAGCCTAACTATAAAGGCTAGAAAAGTTTTACCAAGTTAAAGATAGAAATGACAAACTATACAATAACTTGAAAATGAAAGAGACAAACAAACATCAGAAACAAACAAACAAAAAAAAATTTTTCCATTTTACATTTGAGGACTAAAGAGTTACAAAGCTCCTTCTGAAAATGGGACATGGAAGTTGAGCCAATTATTGTCACTAATTCTCCAATAACTCAGTTCAGGTGGACAGATATAGAATAAGAAGGCAAAACAAAGGACAAAATAAAAACAAAACAGTGCTTAGTATTCATGCCAGATCACCAAAGTATTTCAAATTTTCTGAGCTCCCCAAATTGAGTTGGCAACTGCCTATTTTGTGTTCAAATCTGTATTTTCAGTCTACTTTTATTATAGTACATTTTTCACATTGGTTTGTTTATGTTTGATGTCTGCCCATTATCCAGTGAGTTTTTTGAGGGCACTAACCATATCTTATTCATGTTTAATCTATCCTGGGAAATAGTTGACTCAATAATTGTTTGTTGAAATTAATTGAATGAAATTAAAATGATAGCACAGGTTTAAAATATTAACTAATCCCAACTGGTTGCTCCATGTTACCCACAGGACTTAATTATAATTTTTCTATAGCCTTGCTACTCAGAGTGATCCACAGAACCAACAGCAATGGCATCACCTAGGAGCTCATTAGAAATAGAGACTCAATTCTCAAGCCCTACCCCAGACTGACTGAATCAGAATCTGCATTTTAACAAGATCCCCAGGTGATTCATCTGCACATTTGAAGTCTGAGAAGCATTGATTCGTCTATATTAGGTCAGTGTTCATGTATTCATTTTTCAGTAAGCATTTATTGTGCATCTACTATGCTCAGAGAATGGTTCAAGGCACTGTGGATAAAATGAAAACAGTATGTATAGATCTTATAAAACTTGTATTTCTAGCAGGAAAGACATAGCAAAAACTCTTTTGCAGTGAATTATTTAAATACAATATAAAGATTGCTCTGTTAGAGAGGTGTATGAGCTATGAGAGATCTGGGTAAAGAGAGAAGTTTTCCTGAGAAATTGATGTTTGAACTCAGCTCTTAAGAATGAGTACCAGTTAGCTAGGGAAAATCTCAGCTGTATAGAAGGAGGGCTTCTAGGAGAGGGGACAGCAAATGTGAAGACCATAGGACAAAAAGATGTGTGGCATTTTGGAGGAACTTAAAATAGCCAATGGGATTGTAGTTCAGAGAGTGAGACAGACAATGGAAATAGATGAGACATGGCTGGGATACATCATTCAATATCTTAAAGATAACACTGAAGAATTAATTTTGATCCTAAGAGTGTTGAAAAGGGTTTTGAAAAATGTTAAGCAGGGTATTAATAATGATAAATATACATTTAAAAAAACAACAACAACAAAAAAACCCTCTGGCTGCAGTATAGAAAAGAGAAGAAACACAAGGATGAATGCAAGGAGGTTGACCTGGTTATTTATTGCTCCCTAACAAACTACTTCCAAAACTTAGTGATTTAAAGAAATTGTTTTATTTTTTGCACAGTATGTGGGTCAGGAATTTGGGGATGATTTAGCTGAGTAGTTCTCTGATTCATGCAGTGTCAGTTGTGTGAGTTTAGGCATCTGGGGCTGGATGATCTGCCTCTAAAATCAAATGTCTGCTGCCTGGGTTCTTTCTTTCTTCCTCTCTCTTCATTCCCTCCCGACTCTCTCCCTCCAAGCATCTTATCCTGCAATGCCTCTGAACATGGATTGGCTTTCTAGTAGCATGGTATTCTCAAGGTTCCAAGAGTGAATACTACAAAAACAAGGAGTCAAATCTGCTATGCTACCTTTTTAAGGCCTAAGTCTGGATATTGGCACAGCATGAATTAAAGCAGTTAGAAAATCCAGCCCAGATTCACTGGGAGGAGATTTAGAACACATTTTTCATCCACCCAACCCCCACAATGAAATGTGAAAATAATTTCAAGCCATCTTTAATCTACTATAGAGAGGAAGTTGACAATTATGAAAATAACATGTTTTGTCATCCCATCAAACTCTATTTTCCAATTTGGAGAAAAGTCTCATTATCTGAATCTAAAATCAAATGAATCAGATTGTCCATCCTCAGATACCTGGGACATGGACATATTTCCTAGTCTTCAGTTCAGTTGAGTTGCTCAGTGTGTCTGACTCTTTGCGATCCCGTGAACTGCAGCATGCCAGGCCTCCCTGTCTATCACCAACTCCTGGAGTTCACCCAAACTCATGTCCACTGAGTAAGTGATGCCATCCAACCATCTCATCCTCTGTCATCCACTTCTCCTCTTTGCATCAGGGGGCCAAAGTATTGGAGTTTCAAGCTTCAACATCAGTCCTTCCAATGAATATTCAGGACTGATTTCCTTTTGGATGGACTGGTTGGATCTCCTTGCAGTCCAAGGGACTCTCAAGAGTCTTCTCTAACAACACAGTTCAAAAGCATCAATTCTTCTGTACTCAGCTTTCATTACAGTCCAACTCTCACATCCATACATAACTACTGGAAAAACCATAGCCTTGACTAGATGGACCTTTGTTGACAAAGTAATGTCTCTGCTTTTTAATATGCTGTCTAGGTTGGTCATAACTTTTCTTCCAAGGAGTAAGTGTCTTTTAATTTCATGGCTGCAATCACCATCTGCAGTGATTTTGGAGGCCCCCAAAATAAAATCAGCCACTGTTTCCACTGTTTCCCCATCTATTTGCCATGAAGTGATGGAACTGGATGCCATGATCTTAGTTTTCTGAATGTTGAGCTTTAAGCCAACTTTTTCACTCTCCTCTTTCAGTTTCATCAAGAGGCTCTTCAGTTCTTCTTCCCTTTCTGCCATACAGGTGGTATCATCTACATATCTAAGGTTATTGATATTTCTCCCGGCAATCCTGATTCCAGCTTGTGCTTCATCCAGCCCAGCATTTCTCATGATGTGCTCTGCATATAAGTTAAATAAGCAGGGTGACAATATACAGCTTTGACTTATTCCTTTTCCTATTTGGAACCAGTCTGTTCCACGTCTAGTTCTAACTGTTGCTTCCTGACCTGCATATAGGTTTCTCAAGAGGCAGGTCAAGTGCTCTGCTATTCCCATCTCTTTCCGAATTTTCCACAGTTTATTGTGATCCACACAGTCAAAGGCTTTGGCATAGTCAATAAAGCAGAAATAGATATTTTTCTGGAACTCTTTTGCTTTTTCGATGATGCAGCGGATGTTGGCAATTTAATCTCTGGTTCCTCTGCCTTTTCTAAAACCAGCCAATCAAATATTCCCAAACAGTTGTGTGCCTTTGAAGGAAAAGACCCTGGCTTTGATTTCTGTAGTCTTATATTCCACTGGTTCTGTTGATATGCTGAAACCACTTCCGCAGCATTCAATCAGTTACCTACTCTATATTAGGGTTACATTAATTTTCTAAGTAGTTCACCCAGAGTTGGTTTCTGTTGCCTGAAATACAGAGTCCTGAAAATTAGAGTAGTTCAAGTAAGAGTTCATGGTAATTTCTACTCAGTGGTGGCAGCAGAAAAAGAAAGAACAGAATTAAACAATGTCATGTAGATCAAACATATAGTGTCGGAAGAAACATGAGATGAGGGAAAAGATTACCAATCTATATGGCTGACAGTACTATTCACTGAGATGTGAAACACTGGAAGAGGGTTATGCTGTAGATAGTGCCTCATTTTAAGTTTTGAATATGCTGATTTTGAAATACCTCTGAGAGATTTACCTCCCAGTTGGCATTAATGGTTAACAACCCACCTGCCAATGCAGGAGACACAAGAGACACAGGTTTGAGCCCTGGGTTGGGAAGATTGCCCTGGAGGAGATATGGCAACCCACTCCAGTATTCTAGAGAATCCCATAGACAGAGGAGCCTGTCAAGTTACAGTCCATAGAGTCATAAATAGTTGGACATGGTTGAAGCAATTTAGCATGCACACTGAGAGATTCAAATTGAGATGATATATAGATAATTTTATATATCATTAATAGTTCTCATATGATGTCTGGACTAGAAATAGAAATATGGTAATAATTACTTTATAGACGTTAAAAAAAAGCATGTGTATGGATGAATGACTCTGTAATGAAGAGAAACAGCTTCTTCCTCTCTCTATTTTTCAGTAGCCTTTTATTCAAACAGGGCTTACTTATATAGAATTGTCTTTGAGGTTCTCTCCAGAAAGTGTATGCATTGTTTCTTTAATGGGGTCCATTATGAGAGACCTTATTGCCAAATTCAGATTTAAATTGAAGAAAGTAGGGAAAACCACTAGATCATTCAGGTATGACCTAAATCAAATTCCTTTAAATTGTAGAGTGGAAGTGACAAATAGATTCAAGGGATTAGCTCTGATAGAGTGGCTGAAGAAGTATGGACAGAGGTTCGTGACATCATACAGGAGGCCAGGATCAAGACCATCTCCAAGAAAAAGAAATGCAAAAAGGCAAAATGGTTGTCTGAGGAGGCCTTACAAAGCTGAGAAAAGAAGAGAAGCAAAAGGCAAAGGAGAAAAGGAAAGATACAAGCATCTGAATGCAGAGTTCCAAAGAATAGCAAGAAGAGATAAGAAAGACTGCCTCAGTGACAAATGCAAACAAATAGAGGAAAACGATAGAATGGGAATAGATCTCTTCAAGAATAGATCTCTTCAGAATAGATCTCTTCAAGAAAATTAGAGATACCAAGGGAACATTTCATGCAAAAATGGGCACAATAAAGGACAGAAATGGTGTGGACCTAACAGAAGCAGAAGATATTAAGAAGAGGTGGCAAGAATACACAGAAGAACTACACCAAAAAGATCTCCATGACCCAGATAACCACAATGCTGTGATCACTGGACTAGAACCAGACATCCTGGAATGCAAAGTCAAGTGGGCCTTAGGAAGCATCACTACGAACAAAGCTAGTGGAGGTGATGAAATTACAGTTGAGCTCTTTCAAATCCTGAAAAATGATGCTGTGAAAGTGCTGCATTCAATATGCCAACAAATTTGGAAAACTCAGCAGTGGCCACAGGACTGGAAAAGGTCAGTTTTCATTCCAATCCCAAAGGAAAGCAATGCCAAAGAATATTCAAACTACCACACAATTGCACTCATCTTACATGCTAGCAAAGTAATGTTCAAAATTCTCCAAGCCAGGCTTCAACAGTACATGAACTGTGAACTTCCAGATGTTCAAGCTGGATTAGAAAAGGTAGAGGAATCAGAGATCAAATTGCCAACATCCACTGGATCATTGAAAAAGCAAGAAAGTTCCAGAGAAACATCTACTTCTGCTTTATTGACTAGGTCAAAGCCTTTGACTGTGTGGATCACAATATACTCTGGACAGTTCTTCAAGAGATGGGAATACCAAACTACCTGACCTGCCTCCTGAGAAATCTGTCAAGAAACAACAGTTAGAACTGAGTCTGGAACAACAGACTGGTTCTAAACCAGGAAAGGAATATGTCAAGGCTGTATATCGTCACCCTACTTATTAAACTTTTATGCAGAGTACATCATGTGAAATGCTGGGCTGGATGAAGCACAAGCTGGAATCAAGATTGCCGGGAGAAATATCAATAACCTTTTAGCCAAGGTAGTTCACCAAACAGCATGGAAATTGCATCACCTTTTCTGTCCTAGCCGTGAAAGTGAGGCAGCATCACATCTACTGCCTTTCATAGGTTAGGAGCAAGTCATAAGCCTGCCTAGAGTTAAGGATGAGAACAAAGACCTTCTGTTTCAATGGAAGGTGTGTTGAGGTCACATTTCAAAATAGCACTTGGAATGAGAGATAATGTTATGACCATCTATGGGAAATATAATGTGCCACACTAGCTGTGTTGCAGTGTTTCTGTGACCGTGAACATTGCAGAGTCTCAGATGCCTCACTTTAGGAGAGGGGAACAAAAAGAAATAAAGAGAAGAATACTTATTGGAATACCTGATTTAAGAGCTATCAAATACAGTTATCAATCAAATTTGATCCCAAATTTGATGATCCCCAAATCAAACATCATCCCTTCTTGCCTCCAATCTTTATTTCACCTTTCTGTTGCTATATTATCAAGCATTTTGGATGGAAAATTTATTTTCATTCCAGAAAGTTCAAAAAAAAAAAAGGCACAAAACTTGAATTAACTGAGTGTCAGCAACTACTTGCATAGCATTTATACTGTATTAGGTGTTACAAGTAATCTAGAGATGATTCAAAATATGTGGGAGGATATGAGTAAGATATATGCAAATACTAAGCCATTGTTTATAAGGGACCTGAACATCTTCAGATTTTGGTATCTGCAGGGGGCCCTGGAAACAATCCTCCACAGATACAGAGGGACAATTGTTATTAATATCTCAATCAATAACAGTCAACCCCAAACTTCAGACTATAGATTGCACTGCCTGTCCAGAACTATGTTTTTGATATCACCCCTGTGAAGAGTTAGGATATTCCTATAATTAAGAATTGCAAAGCTTGGGTCAACACTGCTTCTTTTCTTGATAAAGCTGAACTGTAGGATGTACATGTCTCATTCTTGGTTACTCTTCAGCCAGTGTTTTCCAAAGTGTAATCTCCAGACCAAGAGTGTCAGTATCACCTGAAATCTAGAACTGTGCACTCTTGGGATCACCAGCTCTATTGAATCAGAGATCCTCCAGCAATCTGCGTTTTAATAAACACAGATTTTAATAATCTCCATAACTCTACCGTACACTCCAATCTGAGAACCACTGGCTTAGGCCATCTATCTCTGAGATCTGAGAATGCCAACTTATTTCTTTCCAGCTCCCCATCGCATACTTCTCTTTTTCATCCCCCTATTATTGGGACCAACCTAATGCTTATAAACTGCACAACCTCTTCTAATTGCCAGCAGGCAGAGCAGAATTCCATGTAAATGCTTCTCATGTTGCAACAGAAAGAAAGTCTTCCTCTTTTCTACCTGTTTTCTGGTAGAACCCTTGATGTCTCACATTTGCTTATACTCTCAGGCTTCCCTGTCTCAGCTGGTGGCAACCATCTTCCTAATATTCTTGATGCCTCTTTCTCTCACATCCCAAATCAAATCCGCCAGGGGATTCTGTTTGTTCTGCATTCAAAAAAGGTCCAGACTCTTCCCACGTCTCACCACCTCCACTGCAACTGCAAGTCCAGCCCCTGCAATTGCTACCTGACTGGCTGCCAGGGCCCGACCCCAGGTCTGTCCTCGCCTCCCCTAGACTGCTCTCAACATAGCAGCCCAAGGGGTCCTTTTCCAACATATACCGGACTATGCCACACCTCTACTCACAGCTCTGTTACTACACCCCATTTTTCTGAGAGTAAAAGCCAAATTATTTTAGAATACAACCAGCCTCTACCCCTTACCTCTGCCCTTCTCTCCTACTTTTCTCCTCACTCTGCTCCACACACACTAGTCACCTTGCTGTTCCCCCAGTGTTCCCCGTCTGCCTTCAGGGAGGATAGAAATAGCCTGAGGACTTGGGGTCTCTGATTCAGGGAACACAGAGGACGATGTGGGATGGGAGAGGAGTTTAAACCCTAGTGGGCGAGAGCCCTGAAAGGCTGCTGCGAAGAGTCAGAGCAGCCTAAAGCAGGACTCATCCCAGACATTTTCCCCAGGCAGAGGAATGGGACGATCTTCCTGTTTCACCCACTTCCTGTGGATTTGTTTTTATTGTGCTATTGTTTAAACACATCAGGTTTCGCTTAAACAACAAAGATGTTTTGGGGAGCTCTGTCCAATGAGCATCTCAAGTAAGTATTCATGTGATTGTATAGTCGGTGTCAATTGCAAACCATTGGCAACCAGATGACTGAGAACTTATTGCATTGAAGGAATACAGGTGTAGAGGGCTCTGCATCCTGGAGAAGGACAGGGTTAGAGAATTCTGTATGTTTGGAACTGGATACATTAAGAATACAAAGATTAGGACACTAATCTGTGGTTTGAAAGAGCAGAAGCAAATAAAGGCTTTGATCAGTGCCAGAGCTGAAGAGAACTACAGCCTTCCGCATCCTTTGATTTGGAGAGAGTCGCCTTCACAGCAGGGTTCAAAGCCCTGATCTTTACTCCTGGAATCTGTTTCTTGCTGTGAGCAGGAGCACTCCTAGTACTTTGTTTCCAAAAGGTTTCACTTAGATGTCAGACTATAGTGAGTGTCTGTCTCTCTCTCTTTCTCTCTGTCCCCCTATCGCATCCTCCCAAAGACAAAATTTCAAGTAACGTTCAGTTCAGTTTACTTTATATTCCAAGAGTGGAAAAACTCCATTCTGTTTATACAGCCTACCATCTTTACCTCTTTCCACCTGTATGATATATTTACTAAAGGAGAGAATTAAGCATATACCTTTATAATATTATTTTTAAATTGTCTAACAGTGTGCAGCAAAGTTTCATGAAACCCACTGGATGCTAAGTGTGGGGTTAGTTATAATTACTGAAATATAAAAAAAGTTCATGGTCTAGTGGGGAGGTTAAATACATAAACCATTGATGAATCATAGGAGAGTATGAGAGATGCCTGAGAAGCCGAGGTACCCAAGGAGCCCAGAGGGGAATAAGGTCGAGGAGGAGACCTAGACCAGGAAGTGCCTCAAGTGCGGTGAAGGAAGAAGGACAGATGGAGAGGGCTTGCCAGATTACTAAGTTAATGCATCATTTTATAGCAAGCTTCTCATGGTTTTTGTCTATGGGTCCTCAGGGCCTTTTATTTCTAAAAAGATCCACTAGGCTCTAAAAAGATTATTAATTTAATTTTCTAGAAAAATTAAAACAGACTTTAAAAGTAAATTTGAACGGGATTCTGGGGTTTGTAGGTTTGTTTCTTTGTTGTCCTTAAGAGACAAAAGTCAGGCAGGGGTTTTTGATAAGCTCTGCTAGCCCCTTGGGATTCAAGTCTGGTTACCTTAAAATCTGTAAACTGTATTTTGAAACATGAGAAACATTTATCGTTTTTGTAGATAAGGCAATGGCACCCCACTCCAGTACTCTTGCCTGGAAAATCCCATGGATGGAGGAGCCTGGAAGGCTGCAGTCCATGGGGTTGCTGAGGGTCGGACACGACTGAGCAACTTCACTTTCACTTTTCCCTTTCATGTATTGGAGAAGGAAATGGCAACCCACTCCAGTGTTCTTGCCTGGAGAATCCCAAGGACGGGGGAGCCTGGTGGGCTGCCCTCTATGGGGTCGCACAGAGTCAGACACGACTGAAGCGACTTAGCAGCAGCAGCAGCAGATAACAAAGAAGGAAATATGTGCTTTGTATCTTCTATGCCTGGCACAGAGCTGGTGGTTTTCAGTCCTCTGCTTTGGTGAATGAATGACCACCTTGTTGCACTCTGAGCATTCATTTCTTCCTGGTCAAGAACATTCCTTCATTAAAACTGCCTTCCCCTAAACAAATGCAGACACACACAAACACACGCACACAATCTAAACCTTTGCTAAAACAAGTTAAATATTTGCTCTCTGATGTTTTTCCTGAGTATTTTATATAATATATTTTACTGAATATATTTTTTCTGAATGTTTTTTATCCAACATTAATGTTTATCTTCTTGAAAATGTCATTAGTCACAAAGTCATTATTTATACAGCATCTCTCCCCATCCCCAACCCCCGCTACACACACACAGGCACATATACACAGAGTCAATTTAGAAGTTTATATACTAAGTTTTGTTTTCTAACTGCTTCATCTAATGTCTAATTGCTTCAGAAGTTGTGGCACGTAGGATCAGTGGTTGCAGCTCCCAGGCTCTAGGGCACAGGCTCAGCAGTTGTGGCGCAGGGGCTTCATTGCTCCCAGGCCTGTGGGATCTTCCTGGACTAGGGATCGAACCTGTATCTCCTACAGTGGCAGGTAGATTCTTTACCACTGAGCCACCAGGGAAACCCCACCATTTCCTATATTTTTTCCTATTTTTCCTCCTACTCTTTCAGTATTTTAAAATCCAACATTTGACTATGAAATATTTCATATGAGGAAGACTACAAAATAACTCATTTTGAACACAGTATAATATGTCTGACTACATTTTGAAAACTGTAAAGTAGTATACAAAGGTACGGTATTATTTTTTCAGGGAAGTTGGTGATCCATATCAAAGTCTGTGAATAAGAGTCGATTGAAGGGAACCCATTAAATGTTATCCTTCATTTTCAGTGATGTGTACATGAAGTTATAATTGATAGGAACTATCTGTAAAGTTGTAGGTGATATGCTGACTATAAATCATAGGGTAAAATGTTCTGGTCTACAAAAAACTGAAATATTATATCTATAAATTATACATGAATATATAATTCATGAACTAGTAATCATATACATTTATATAAAACAATTCTTTGATAAGAACTTTGTTTTGGATAGATTTTATTAGTGAATGAAGAATTTTTTAAAACTGAAATAGCACTCATCTTGCCACCATTCAGTTTTAAGTTAGTAAAATAAAATGTAGTTTTCAACTAGTTAAAAAAACAAATAAATGAAATATCTTTTATTCAGGGATGTTCTGAATTGACTCTGGTGATGAGAGCTATACCTCTGTATTTACATCTTGTTATTTGTTTATTATCATTTATAATACCAAATTTACCCTATTTTAAGACAAGAAATAATCTGATGGTTTAAATAGAGAATTAGCATAACAAAATCAGAAGTACTATTTTACAACTCTATTGTGATGAAAATAGTATAAGGTGTTTTTCTCCTGACCTGGAGTCATTGGGGTGGGAAGAGTTATGTCCTTGTCAGAAGAGTCTGGCTTCTATTTCCTGCAGTTATGCAACCCCAGAGATGGAACTTGAGAATATGCCTGACCTCCAACCAAGGAGAGTTTTCAGAATGGCCAAGGAAACAGGACGTTTTACAAACGGTCTCATTGCACTAAAGTTACTTTATCAAAAGCACATGTATTTGTCTAAATATGTCCATTCTGGGGGGCTGGTTCATCTTCGGGATGATATAAGGTTACCACCACTGAATGTCAAGGTGCAAACTGACTCCAAGGGTAGAATGGAGACTGCCCTCCTTATCCTCATTATTCAACCAGGTAACCAATGTCATCTGTTATTTCACTGGAACCACAGAACCCTTTCACTCCAAAGAAAACAAGTGGGGAGACTCTAAGCTCACAAGAGTGATTGACAAGGTACTCTGTCACCGCACCAGCCATGACTGAAAGCATGCAGGCACACTCTAGTTCTGCAAAGAGCCTCATCTAGCTAACGCATGGTTTGCAATGAGAGGCGGGGGAAGTGCTTTTTTGTTATCCCTGAATGATCTTTTTTCTTTTCTTATTAAAAAAAGTCATCTTTGAAAGTCTAGTTGACCTTACATCCTCTTGTTTTGTTTTTCCTCCTTCATTTTCTCATCCTCTTCCCACTTTCCTGGATCCCAGCTTCACCCTACTCCCTCTGCCTGAGTTTGAGTCAATTACGCCCTGTGTCCAAAGTTCTCAAGCTGTTTTCCACAGTTGTGGTCAAGGCCAGCAAGTCCATTCACCCAGCCACTTCATACTGGCTCTCTCATTACTCAGAGGGAAGCACTATGGGACCACTATCATCCATAATAATCATCCCTGAAATTCTTGCCATGTTGGTAAGCTAAAAGATGCCCGCCCTGCTGAGGGTAAAGACAGGAGAGAATGGAGAGGTTAAGGGGATGAAGACATCTGTCTTGCCAGCTGAAAATTATCTGAGTCCTCCCAACTGAAGTGTCATCTTTTTCCATAAGTAGGCTGGGATTCTGCCAGTGCTCCACAGACACCAGCCAATATCTTCTTGGATAGACATTGCTAATTTTGGAACAGACACTGTTATCAGTGACTTGATCCTTTAGGGAGTTCTCCCTGGTTCATCCATATTCATCATTTGTAGCACAATACATTACACATATTCCTGTCTTAGACAGACATGGGCCTACAGACATGATATTTGGGGCTTCCGGATTATCCTCCGGGAAGGCACTTGCCTCCTGGAATGACAGTGGGAGAACTCACCCTGACCCCACTAAGGACCAGAGCGTCACTGAGTCTCTACCTTTAAGGCATGTCACTCATCTCTTTCTGTTTGCTCTTTCTCTCAAACTGTCTCTGCTGTGAGAGTGAGGATGAGGTTTCCTTCTGACCCTACATGGTTGATGATAACTTAAATCATGGGTTTTAAATCAGAACCTAAATCATTGATTTTATCATTATCCTAGATTGACACAAATCCTCTGCCCTTTCTGGCAGTTTTTCATGGTGAACTGTACGTTCTTAATAGCCACAGGTTTGGCTATAAGATAGCATCTTATAGAGGCAGTGATCATAACACATCATTGCACACTGACATGCTTGGAGAGCACTTTCTACAGTTCCTCAGCTTTGTTGATCTCTTATTCCCAAATCTTGCACAAGATCTCAACTCAGAACACCTTACCCAGATGTCACAGTGTTCAAGGTTATGATGAACTGCCAGAGCTCAGCCACAAAGAGTCTTGAGGTCTTTTCTTTAACTGCATCTTGAGTCAGGCCTTTCCAATCTGTTCCCTTGTCACTAACCATAATACAAAGGTCAGTTGGCAGCTGGAGTTCCTTCTAAATATCATAACGGAAATTGTAAAACTATGGTTTCTTTCCGTGCGGCCTGACCTAGATGTATCTTTGCAGGTTCCCTTGCCCCTCCCACCCCTGCCCAGGGCTACCCAGCAAATTTACCAAGCTTGTCTTAGCCTCATACCTTTAAACTTTTTATTTCTGTCAATTAGATTTTTTTTTTTTTCAAAAGCACAGTCCTCCAGATCTCTCCCTTGATCAGAATGGATCTGTAAACCAAGAAGAAATTCAGCCTCCACACCTGTGCCACACACAGCAACTTGGCATATGTGTATGTGTAAGGAGAGAGATCACTAATCTCTTGTGCAGATTTTGCTTTGTCCTTAAAAATCGGTGAAACTCTGTCTCCATGAGAAAAACCTGATTGAAATTTTACAGTGCACATTGCAAGGTTCAGAGCTTGGAATGCTGCTATGGATTTGAACCATTTGCTTCTTGTTTCTCTCTGATCAGTCCTGACCCCCACACCAGTTTTCCAGCCACCCCTACCAATCCTATTTTCTGTTCTGACATTAGGGAGGAATCCTCCAAGTCACTTGCAATTTGCCAGTGGTGGCTCAGAGGTTAGAGCGTCTGCCTGGAATGCGGGAGACCTGGGTTCTATCCCTGGGTCGGGAAGATCCCCTGGAGAAGGAAATGACAACCCACTCCAGTACTCTTGCCTGGAGAATCCCATGGAGGGAGGAGCCTGGTAGGCTACAGTCCATGGGGTCGCAAAGAGCAGGACATGACTGAGCGACTTCACTCACCACCTCTCTACACTGGTAAGTAGGAGGGGTGAAGCTCCACGCATAGAGGAGAGGAAAAGAGAGGGGAGAGGAGAGGAGGAGGCAGAAGATGTCCACAACTCTCTCCATCCTCTTAAGAGAGAGGCATATAAATTCCCAGTTCCAACTATTTATTAATATAAAGCATTGAGCAATTACTAGCATCCATAGCGTTACTGCTGGATAATTTATTAAGAAGGAACTCTAAACTGATATGCCATCCTATTTCTTCCTGATTCTTGCTAACCTTAGCTCTCTCTTCTTTCTATCAGAATTTACTGTGACAACAGGGTGACTCCTGGAGGGTACACATGACTCTCAAGCTTTCTAAGGCTGGCTAGCTGAGCCTGGCCCTTCATGAGCTTCTGCCAGAGCTTGTTTTGATCTTTGCTGAATTGTCTTACTCTCAAGTAACCTACAATACAAGGTTTCTCTAGTCTTATAGTAAAGTTGGAAGTTCTTTTATATTCTTCCTGCTTGGAGATCAAGACACTGGGTCATGCTTCTTCTGTGATTTCTACTCTGAGTGTCTATTCTAGAATCAACAGCCTGCCTTGTCTAGAAGCCATCCTTTTAAATGTGTACTCTTGTGTCATATGAGGTGGGATCTTCTATACTTCCCGATGCTTGCTTGCATTCTAAGTTGCTGAAGCATCCACTTCTGGTAACATAACCTGCATTTGTCAGGGTTCTCCAGAGAACCAATAGGAGGTAGATAGATAGGAAGATAAGTAGGTAGATAGATAGCAGAGGAGTTTATTATAAGAATGGAGTTATGCAAGCCAAGAAGTCCCACAACCTGTCATTTGCCAGCTGGAGAACCAGGAAAGCAGATGATATAATTCATTCTGAGTTTAAAGGCCTGAAGACTGGGAGACCACTGGGGTAAGTTCCAGAGTCTGAAGGCCCAAGAACAAGGAGCTCCAAAGTCAGAGGATAAGAGAAAAGAGACATTCCAGATCAAGAAGAGAGAGAGAAGTCTCCTCTCGTTTGCCTATTTTATTCTATCCAGACCTCCCAGGGGATTAGGTGATGCCTGCCCACACTGGTGAGGACAGGTCTCTTTATTCAGTCTACAGAATAACCTGAGTAGCCACCCTCACAGAACACCCCTAAATACTGTTTTAGGAGCTATCTGGACATCAGTTACGCCAGTCAAGCTGACACATTAAACTAATCATTGTGTTACCCTAGTGGGTTCAATCCATAGTTCCCTCAACACCTGATCGATTTTTTCCTCAAATTCTATACTTTGAGCATATCACAGCATCACTTACTCTGTTGCTCTCCTCAAAGCCAGATCTCTCGTTGGCTGGGATTAGCTCACCAGCACCACCCCACTGTGTGCTCCTCAGGTGGCGCTAGTGGTGAAGAACCCACCTGCCAGTGCAGGAGACCAATGCAACAGGAGTTCCATCCCTGGGTGGGAAATTTCCTCTGGAGGAGGGCATGGCAGCCCGCTCCAGCATTCTTGCCTGGGAAATCCCATGGACTGAGGATCCTGGCGGGCTACTATCCATAAAGTAGCAAAGAGGTGGACACGACTGAAGCAACTTAGCGTGCACGCATACCACCCCATTGTGTCTGGATCTTTTGTCTTTGTCTGCAAAAATTCACTACTTAAAAAAAAAAATCTCCCAAGGAATATTCATCACTCTTTGTGAGTTTTCTTTCTCAATATCTCCTGTAGAAAACTAACTGGAATATTCTTCAAAAAGAAACTCACATAATACAGCATCATTCTATTTTTAAAATTTACATTCACTTGGCAGGTCTTCTGTGATTACATTTGTCTCCATATGATTTTTTTTTTCCCAAGAAGAGAATATTGCTAATACCATAAATGCTTACCATGGATCTTTCTTCCTTCTGTGGTCATTCTGCTAACACTGAAAGTGACGCTCTGTGCTACTAGTTTATTTCTGTGGCGTGCTTTGTTAAAAGAATAACTAGCAGTTCCACTGTCCACAATTCAATAATCTTGAAACTTAGCCTTCACAAATGTAACTGTGCCATCCCATCCTGCTATAACTGAAAGGGATATTGGCCCAATCTTCTATCAGAAAGAGGGGGAGAAACTGTTGTGCTCATAGATAGACAAATGCTCTATGAGGCAAGGGAAGCTTCAAAATAATTCTTTACTGATTCCATTGTATTAATCTGAACATTCCACTTCGAATGGAAATGCTGGATTCTCTACCCACCTTGTTGCTTTCCTGTATTTCTCTTCCCTCCTCCCAACCTAGGATCCCAGGCACATTTTACTGTCATGTATTCGAGTTAGCAATTCCTTTTCATCTCATTTGGCCAAAACAAATCTATATTTTTTCACTCTGGTTCCTCAACTTAAAGAACCAACACTCCAAACCTCTCTTACCCGTCACAGCATAATTTTACAATGCAATATATTGCATACATGTTAAATGTTTCACAAGACATTATGTAAATGATCTGTACCCACAGGGGTAAGTGTATGAGAGGAATCAAGAAGCTAAAGTGGATAAATCCATTGCCCCCACCCCAACTCCCCTTGTCTTGCATATACTTAAATAGGGAATCTGAAAAAAAAAGTGTGAGGATAGAATAGGACCACAGGAATGTCACACACAAAGCGGCGGTAAAGAGCAGTCAGCCCAAGCCTGCCTCCATCCCTAGGGCATGTCCACTCTGGACACAGCTCGTGAGCAATGTCGGCAGGAAGTGTCCACCCGACCCTGCAGAACTGCCCACCCCAATCACACAGCAGACCATAACTGCTCAAACATGTTTAAACAGAAACTCAAGTCTGAAAAGAGACTTATAAAGTGGTTTTTGCCACAGGGAACATCTTTGAAACTCGCAGAGACAATTCCCAGATGGGTTGTCTGTAGATGCAATCTGGACTGGGGCTGTCTGTCACCTCCAGCTAGGAGACAATCTGGCATCACACAAAAAGAGCATGGAGAAAAAAGGAAGATGGAAGCAGTCAGTGCAGCTCTTATTAAGTGACCGTCATTTCCATCTACTTCTTCACCTTCATTTAAAATCTTCCTTGTTTTCTTTTGTCACTGTGTAAAGAAAATATAAATTCTAGAAGATACTGCATCTGTTCAAATGGACACACGTACCCCTTGAATATAGTGTAATATATAATATGTCTGTGAAATATTTTGGAAAAATTCTGAATTCACAATGCAGCTAAAGAATTATGTAACATACACTACCATCCACTATTGCAGTATGTAGCATTTGGAAAATTTAACCCAAGCCAAAGCAATGTATCAACACAGTAGGATAAAAGGTCCAAAAGGTTATGAAAGGATGTTAGCCTACATGCAGTTTGTAGATAAGAAAACTGTATCCAAAGAGACTGACTTGCCAAGATTACATTGATAGCAGAACCAGTATTAGAATATGTCATGTGCCTCCTTGTCACTGCCACTGTCTACAAGAACATATATGTCCAGTTGTTTGACATCAAACAATTGATGTGCTTTTCAACAGGTAACTGTAGCATTGTTCAGAAGGTGGGGGAGTGACATTTGCAAAAACTTATTGGGAATATAAAATACAAAATTCTGAATATGAAATGGAAGAGTCATTGGCCTAGCTGTACTTTCACAAATATAGCAATTCTCAAATTAGGATAAGTCATTTGGTCAAGCACCACCATAAAATTAATCACGGGGCAGAAAATGATATGAAAGTTCAGTAAGTACAGGCAATGGGCTGAAAGATGGAAAATGCCCAGGTCCACTTACATAGATCTCACCCTTGTTTCTTCTATTTGGCAGCCTTCAGGCCAAGAAATATACATACACAAAATCCCCATGAAAAACAAAATACTGTTATTTTAAAAGTTGTCTTTAAGTTTGCACAAGATATTTGTCATTATTTTTGGCTTTCAATTAAATTTTCCATTTTAAAACATATATTCAAAGATGCCAACTGATATTTAAAATGCCTAAATGTAAAGGACTCTGTCTTCCTTCCTAATTATTCCTAATCTCCCTGACTTCCCAACACTGAACTGGCCTGAGGCTCAGTCTTCAGATATTTTCCTTTGCATTCACGTCCTCAGTGATCTCATCCAATCTCATGGCGTTAAATACCATCTATATGCTGACAATTCGCAAATTTATAACTCCACCATAGAACTTTCCTCTCAACTCCAGACTCGTATATCTCATGGCCTATTTGACATCTCCACTTCAATGTAAAAAGTCTGAAACTTATTACCTCCAAAACCATGGTCCTGATAGACTCTGCTCTTCCTGCTGGAGTACTCATTTCAATAAATGGCAATTCCATCCTTCCAGCTGCTCAAGTTAAAACCTTGGAGTCACTCATTTGTTTTTCCTCTTAAAAGTCTACAAATGCTCTGGAAATCCTGGCTTTACTTTAAGAACATAACCTAGATGCTCACTGCCATGTCATCAGCTCCTCTGCTATCACCTTAGTCTAGGTCAAGATTAGCTCCTGCCTGGATTACAGCTTTAACCTCCTATTTGGTCTCCCTGTTTGCACCTTTGCCTCCCTGCAGTATCTCTAACAAGGCAGTAACCAAGGTGATCTTACTGCCCTAAAATCTTTTCCATGGTTTCATCTCATTCAGCTTAAAAACCCAAAGTCTTTGCAATTACCTATCTGGCTCCACTTCCCATATTAGCTGCCCTTCTCTTCATGCCTTCTCTGACCTCATCTTCTCCTGTGGCCTGTCCCCCATGCTCACTGGACATCATTGGCTGGAGCATGTGATGGTGGGTTCTTCAAGGCCTTTGTGCTTGCAATTCTCTCTGCCTGGAAGACTGCTATTACTCCAGATTCATGCACTTCCTCGAGGACTTCAATCAAACTCCCCTGGCCACCCTATCTAAAACTGCAGACTATAGAGCAAACGTGCACACACACACGTGCACACTCAACACTTCCATATTGTTTCCTCCTTTGGTTTTTTTCGTAAGGAGGATTTCACTTATTTATCATTTTCTTACTCTGTCTGACTCTCCCATTGGATGGGAGGGGTCAGCAAACTACCATCCTGGGGCCAAGCCCAGCTCCCCACTTCTTTCTAAGAAAAGTATTGGAACATAGCTATACCCATTTATTTATGTATTGCCTATGGCTGCTTTCAGATGGCCCCCAAAGCCAAAAATGCTTATTTTTCTAGCCCTTTGAAGAAAGGGCTTCTCTACTCTTGTGAATATAAGCTTCAGAGAAACATAGGTTTTTGTTTATTCTACTCTCCTCTTTGTCACTAAAGTCACAGAGTCATGTGTAGCCCATACTAGATATTTGATTTTAAAAAAATCTTCTTCCTGGTAAATAAATGAAAAAAATGAACAAATGAAATATGACAGGTTCTATACTGTCAGGATGGAGAAGGAAATGGCAGCCCACTCCAGTACTCTTGCCTGGAAAATCCCATGGATGGAGAAGCCTGGTGGGCTGCAGTTCATGGGGTCACAAAGAGTTGGACACTACTGAGTGACTTCACTTCCTTTCTTTATACTGTCAGGAACTTCACAGGTGAATGAAGTTGAATTGGATTTCCATATGACTAGGGATCCACAGCAAACATTTTGGAGGGTCTTGCTGAAGTTCTTTTTGTTGTTTTTTAACTAAATGATACAGTCATTTTCTCTATATCATTCATTCTAAGTAATGGGAGTCATTTCCTAGTATTGACTTTAAACGCAATGTAAAGCAACTGGTGGAGGTATTGTTATTATGCCAACTTTATTGTTATAGAATCGCACATGTAATAGCGCCATTAAACAAGCCCTTTGAGAGCAGTTATTTAGGACTAAAATTGCCTTCAGGTGCCAAACAAAATCACTTGTGTGTCCTTTCCAGGCCTGTTTTCATCCTATTACTCACCAAGTAAGAGACAAGAGTTAAACCCTTTTGAACTTTAGATTATAGTAGGTATCAGTCATTTGAGTTCAGCCAAAAATATAGTACCTTTCTGGCCTTGCACTTTTAGGCAACAGAATAAGCTATCACTTCCAAAAAAAGATAAGGTCGAGAGTATTTTGTTTGATCTCTGGTAGCACTAGAGATTTCAGTAGTAAAACCAAAATCAATGCCTCCTTTCTTTCCCAGGGAACCATTCACAAAGGAATTGGCACATAGGACTCTTCTCTTTAGAAGGAGGGGTTGGGACTCTTTCAGGCAGAAGTGCTCCCCTCTTTTTATGTGACACCTGAATACTCCATTCAAAAAACATGGGTTTTTAGGCTAGACTGGTTGATGGCAAAGATGACAAAACCTGGAGTCATCTGCTAGCTTGAGCTGAAAAATGTGCTTAGCTAACTGCCTTAAACATTTAAATATATAACTCACTAGCTGGAGTAAAGACCGCCGAGCTAAGATTGGGGTTTAATTGTTCACTGTTCAACATGATTTGTGAATAATTGCAGAACCATGGCAATTAAATTGTACTTTCTACAAAACAGACAGCACATGCCTCCTGCTTTAGAGAGACCCACGTTTCTTTGCAGATTAGCAAACCTCTGTAATCTATTTGGATGTACAGGTGACATCTCTCTTTGAGTCTTTAGGACCCCAGGACCTCTGGGATATGCACTGTCATAAACCTGAATGATGAAAAAGCAGCAGGGCTCCTTCAGCCTCTAATTGGAACTATTCAATGAGACAAAGAAACTGAGCAACTCTTTATTATTCAACTTAATGGTTTTTTTAAACATTCACAAATCATTCATCAGTACCAACTGAAAATGAAAAATGATAAGCGCAGGGATATTTGGCAAATTGCACACGGTGTGTTACCCAAGATTTGGAGTCGAGATACAGAAGTGTTAGCGATGAAGTCATACCCTGGAGAGGATGCAAAGGGGACTTGTTCTTCAGTTCTGGCTGAATTCCCAGGTTTCGGCCAGTGTGAGTCTACCGGAATTAGTGATAATGTTTTCTGTCATGGTTGTAAAATACTTTCAGAGAAACATAAAGTTTTTATGAGAAGAATAGTAAAAGAGATGACTTCTATGCCTCGGGGTTAGTATTTGTTCTTGTCAGCTCATTTGTGGGTAGCAGAGATTGAGATGGGGAAATGAAGGCACAGTTTTGAGTTCTTCCTTGCTGCTGCTCTGTAAAAATAGTAGCTTCTAGATGGGCTTAATTGCTCAAAATTTAGAAGCCCTGACAAGTCCCTACGTCACTAGACTGTAACATTGGCACTGGCTGCTTTTATCTAAGCCACACACCCCATCTCGTTTTTCTTCCCGCTCTCCTTCTCTCCTCTTGTTTCCATAAGGATGATATAATTCTTTCTCTGATAGGTTTCCAGGTTTCAAGTATTATTTATTTAGACTAGCATAATATAATACATCAGTGAGGTTTAGAGACCTTCCCAAAGAATGGGAATGTTAGGATGCTCAACCCATATGCTGTCAAAAACTATTTTAAGTACTCTGTTTCATCAAGTAAATGCAGTTAGCTAAATTGAATTTGGAGGATTTTCTCTTCTTTGTGATGAACAGAGAGTGATTATCATACCTGTGATACTCCCGACTTCCCTTTTGTAGGAGTAGAGGAGTCATTCTGATTGTGAAGTTTATTAGAGCTTTAAGCTGTCAGGTTATTACTGTCAGTTTCAAGAAAAGAAAGAGTTACTGATGTAAAATTAATTTATTGAATGGAATTGTTTTGCCCTCAGGGAATAACATCACCATTTAATTTAATTTCCCCATCATATTGTCTCATTTGCAGAGGAAAAAATAACTTTTCTTTTGAACAGAATAAAGTGCATTATGCTGAATGGTGTGCTTCATCCCTACAGGTTTTACTTGTTCTAGATCATCAGTTGTCATAACAACATGATATCTTGTGCAGTAACTCTTGCTTGATGAATTTGGGAAAACAGTACTGATTTAGATCTTTGCTTATGAGAATGTGTTAGGAAGATTCAATAACGTTTGTGAAAGTTTTTCTCTGGTTATGTGTCTTAGTGTCAAACATTTCCACTATTGACTCTCCTATTCAGAAATATGCTTTTTTTAAAGTGTATGTAAATATTTATATATATATATTTTTAAAAGGTTTGAAATCACAAATGTCCTTGTCACTAGCAGGGTTCTCAGTGTTTACTCAAAGACACCATTGTGTTCCACTGGGGTTCAGAACATAGGGACACTCGGCCTAGTCAGTGGGATTAACTGACACAAACACCAAACAGCCCAGCATTTGATTCACTTTTGGTGGAAAAGCCTGCAGAGATGAGGGAGGCAAATGTGGGGACTTGAAGAAAACTATTCTGTTAATGAAAACTCTTTTAGAGCCCTTTTCTCAGAGGATGTTTCTTTACAGACAGCAGTTAAGTATCACACCAGAAAGTTCTATCATGTGTATATAGATCCAGGAAAATAAATAAACTAGGTGAGTTTCAATGTGAAATCCTTATGGACTTCATTCCTTCTTCCCTTTGTGGGTATTCACTTTAAACAGCATCATCTCAAAATCTCATCTCTTCCTCCTCAAAGTGAGCCATAATTTAAAATCAATATTCATTCAACAAACCCTTTTTTGAATGCTTATTATGTGAAATGAGTAATATTTACCTCCACAGGTTGTAAAAAGATTCAGAGGGCACAATTTCTAACCTCTTGGAGTCTGCAATCATATAAGAAGGGCAATATAATTACACCAAGAGCAGTGGCACAGAATAGAACCTAGTAACAGAGCAGATATCCAGGTCATTTAGGCATGGGTACAGCTTTATATGGGGGCTTCCCAGGTGGCACCAGTGGTAAAGAACCAACCCACAAATGCAGGAGATGCAGGAGACACCAGTGCAGGAGATGCAGGAGACGCGAGTTCAATCCCTGGGTTGGGAAGAGCTCCTGGAGGAGGGCATGGCAGTCCACTCCAGTATTCTTGCCTGGAGAATCCCATGGACAGAGGAGCCCGGCAGGCTAGGGTCCATAGGGTCGAAAAGAGTGGGGCACAATTAAAGTAACTTAGCACACACACACACACAGCTGTATATAGTATTAAAATATAGTGTACTTCCAGGCAGGTTGGCAGATAAATGCTGTCCAAAGCCCCGCAAGTGCCCATCCCCATCCCAGCTGCCCAACTCCTCTTCAGGGAGAACCTTTATTTTCCCAGCTCTTCCTCTAGCCACTGAACTGTTAAAAACCTGAGTGACAAGGAATCATGAAGGACTGCATTGAAGGTACTCTTTCTGATAGATGAGGATTCAGGTCTTAGATATTTTGAATACCATGTCTGATAAAAAGGACTATTGAATCTGTAAAAGTTTGGAGCACATGAAACTGCCACCTTTGTCCCTCAAGAGCAGTCACATATCAGCAGTTTTCATATTGTTCATTCTATGCAAATCAGATGTTAAAGACATTCAGAGGAGAGAGTTATTACATCTTGTGTTTAAAAGGCATCTCAATTCTAACTTGGTGGCACTCACATTTCAGCATGCCTCAGAGTCACTGTGAGGCTTGGTGAGATACAGCTTGCAGAAGGCTGGGCTGGGGCCTGAGAACTCCCATTTCTGACAAGGTTCCCAGGTGTTGCTGCTGCTAGATCAGGAATGACTGCAAGCACAGCTGCTTTCTCTTCTTCCTAGGATAAAGTGTTTTTATTATATAGTTCCTATAAACCAACTAGAAAGAGATTTTATATATAAGATAGACAACCAACAAGGACCTACTGTATAGCATAGGGAACTATACTCAACATTTTGTGATAACCTGTAAGGGAAAAATAATCTGAAAAGAATATACTGAGTTGGCCAAAAAGTTGTTTTTTTCTGTAATATCTTACATGAAAACTCAAATGAACTTTTTGGCCAACCCTGTGTGTGTGTGTGTGTGTGTGTGTGTGTGTGTGTGTATAACTGAATCACTGTGCTAGACACCTAAAACTAACACAATATTGCAAATCAACTATATTTCAATTAAAAGATTTTTTAAAAGAAAAACAAAAGATAAATCTCTCAATTTGAAAAATTGTGAAGTTGCTAAACTGGAAAACCACAAAAGCAAAATATGTTTGGACAGTTAATATTAAAAAATCAAAATCACTAGTTATCAAAGACATGTAAATTAAAGAAACAGAGTACCACCTTTGAATATTCAATAGTAAGATGGGAAAATATTAATAATACTCAACATTACGGAAGTTAGAGTGAAATGGATGCTCTCATAAACTGCTAGTGAAATTATAAATGGCTAAAAACCTTTCTAAAAGGTAATTTGGCAGCATGTATCAAAAATCTCTATAATACTTATGCTCTTTGCTCAAACAGTTCTACCTCTAGAAATTAATGCCAAGGATCTCATCAGAGTTGTATACTAAGATTTATGTATGAATGCTGATCAGAGCATTATTTATAATAAAAATCAGAAGTAACCAACCTAAATACTTAACACATAAGATCCTCAGGGTCGAATATTGCAGACTGTTAAGAAAAAGTTTCCTAAAGATTATTCTTAAACAGGAAAAATGAAAAAAGCTGGACATAGAGTCATAAATACAGCAAACTCCAGCTTATGCATAAACTTTCAGATGTGCAGTGTGTATATCCACAGATATAGAGAAGAAATCCTGGAAACGATTAGAATTGAAATGTAAAGCACAGTTACCTCTGTCTGATGAGATTACAAGGGATTTTTAATTTTCTTATACATTTCTTCATTTTCTAAACTCCTAACGATGAATTTTGTGAAGAGAGGTAAACTGGTACTATGCTCCAAAGGTTCATTGCTGTTAAGAGTAAGTCAGTAAAATTTTCTGGTTAAAATGTCTTGACTCCTTGACCTAGTAATTGCACTCCTAGGAAGATAATCTATCAAAATAATCAGACATACATACAAAGTTTCATGTATTGGAAATTCCCATTGTAGCAGTATTTATAATAAAACTTACAACCTTACCAAATGTTCTTCAGTTGAAGAATGAACATTTATCCATAACACAGAATTCTAAGTAAGCATCTGAAAGAACATGCGGTTGAAGGTTAATGACCGAGAAAAATGGTCATTGTCTAATGTTAGGTAAAAAAGGAAAAATACAAACTATGTACAATATGAACCCACTTTTGAAAAGCACACATAAATATGCAAAGAAGATTTAAAGGAAGTGCATCCACTTGTTAACACTATTTATCTTACAAGGGATAATTTTTTTCTTATTTATTTTTTCCAATAGTCTTAAATTTTTTAAATGAATGCTTAGTATTCCTAAAAGTGTTTTTAAAGGTGTATTAAAAATAAGACTGTCAGCTTTGTCAATATCAAAGCTCCTTTCTTAAGGCTGTCATTGTTCTCACAACCATTTATGCTGCCATTTTTTAATCCACTGTTTGAAAAGCACAAGTTTAATTTTTTTAAAAAATGATTCATTTGAAAATAAAAAGATAAATGGCTACAATGATTTTTTAAAGTAGATCTTGTGTAATTGATTGGAAAATAGTAATGTAAGTATCACTTTCTCAGAATACAGACTCAGCATAAATATCTTCTGAGGAACATTAGATTCCTCAGGGCTCCAGTCACTAGCTCAGCCAAAAGCCCAGGGACACAAAGTCTTTGAATTTATATAAGAGATTTACACCTAAGATATAGACTCAAAGACCCCCTGCAGTTACTTGAGAAGGAAGCAGCCAATAAACACTAAGGTGGAGTTTCAGTTCAGTTCAGATCAGTCGCTCAGTCATTTGACTCTTTGAGAACCTCATGGATTGCAGCATACCAGGCTTCCCTATCCATCACCAACTCCTGGAACTTGCTCAAACTCATGTCCATCGAGTCAATGATGCCATCCAACCATCTCATCCTCTCTCGTCTCCTTCTCATCCTACCTTCAACCTTTCCCATCATCAAGACTTTTTCCAGTGAGTCAGTTCTTCGCATCAGGTGGCCAAAGTATTGGAGTTTCAGCTTCAGCGTCAGTCCTTCCAGTGAATAGTCAGGACTGATTTCCTTTAGGATTGACTGGTTTGATCTCCTTGCTGTCCCAGGGACTCTCAAGAGTCTTCTCCAACACCACAGTTCAAAAGCATCAATTCTTCAGCACTCAGCTTCCTTTGTGAAAGCTTTTTTTTTTTTTTTTCTTTTTTCTTTAATGGGAATTTAGCTGGCAGCAAAGGAGGTAACAACCTGCTTTGAGGCAATCAGTTGGTGCCCAAAGTACCCAATATCCCTTCCTACCTCTCATGTAATTATCTTGGCACTGGCAATCCCTGGACCTTACCTCTGCTAAACCCAGACATAGGCACTTAGCCCAAACTAGGCCAATCAAACTCTAGGATATTACATTGTAAAAAGTAGGCCATTTGATGTTGCTGCTGCTGCTGCTGCTAAGTCGCTTCAGTCGTGTCCAACTCTGTGCGACCCCATAGACAGAAGCCCACCAGGCTCCCTCATCCCTGGGATTCTTCAGGCAAGAACACTGGAGTGGGTTGCCATTTCCTTCTCCAATGCATGAAAGTGAAAAGTGAAAGTGAAGTCGCTCAGTTGTATCCGACTCTTAGCGACCCCATGGACTGCAGCCTACCAGGCTCATCCATCCATGGGATTTTCCCCAAAGGAACTGTCCATGAGTTGCTACTATGGAATTCTCTGGAACTCTTCTCATTCTTTACCTAACTAAGCCCTGGTTATTTAACTGTTCCTTCAGTTATGAAAGTCACCCAATCTCCTTCCAATAAAGCCCTTGTTTTTAAGTGTCAGTGAACATTTCTATTGCTTACAATCCAGAAATGCTACCAGATAATGTGGTTGAAGTTTGAAGACTGTGTAGAGAAGGAAGGGAGGGATTGGGGGAGAGAAAGCACCAAGACTCTGGGAAAATCTGACCAATTTCACCCCCTGAATTGGTGAAAACATGTAGAAGATACCTGTTCACATTCCTTAGAGGGAGGCTTCAGCCACACTGATCTCCTTTTCCTCAGAATAAGCCAGTCCGCCTTGGTCCCTATGTGGTCTCAGCAGCTGATCTCCCTCCGCTCGAGGCATTGCTATCACATCACCAGCCCTTCAGCTAGCAAAGTCCTACTTGTCTTTGAGATCTCAGTTAAATACCATTTCCTCAGAGTAAACTTCGGGATCCACAAAGACAAAACAAGATCAAGTCCCCGGAGCTTTTTGTAAACAATTATAATTATTATACTCACGGTATTCACTTTATAGTTAGGTGTTTAATATTTGTCCACTCTGCTATAATATACACCTCATAACTGTGCAGAATTTTATATATACTGATATCATGTCCACTATATATATCCAGTTGCTAGCAAAAAGGAAAGAAATTTGAGTGGACAGTCAAATATCTGCAGAAGGAACAAAGGATCTGGTGAAACAACGTATGTTGAAACCTTTGAAAGAACAAAGTGAAAGTATGAAAGTACGGGGTATAGTAATAGAGTTCCACCTTCCATAGTGAGTACATTTGGGTTGTTTATTTTCCAAATATCATCACGTTTTCTGTACCTCACTGTGGGTTACTGAACGTCTGGAAGCTTAATTGCCTTTGCTTCTGAGGACCAATTTTGAAGAAGATAGTTTCAAAAGTGCAGCCTGATGGGTAGCAGTGTCTCTAAGGGTAATTAGCAGAGTCTTGCTGCAGCTTCAGCCCTTCCCACCCTAAAAGACACACTAAACAACACCAGGTCATATTTAAAACACTGTATTTTTTAAACAAATGAAGCCTTAAAACCAGTAGCTTGCCTAGCAACTAGATTTTTATTCCTAACCATTCTTATACTGAAACTGGACAGGACACTATTGTTGAAGCATAGTCAGTCTGATTTCTCCCCAGCTAGGGCTTCCCAATGGGGGCATGGCAACCCACTGCAGTATTCTCTCCTGGAGAATCCCACGGACAGAGGAGCCTGGCAGGCTACAGTCCATGGGGTCGCAAAGAGTCAAACATGACTGAGCAACTAAGCACAGGGCTTCCCAGGTGGCTCAGTGGTAAAGAATCCACTTACCAATGCATAAGATGTGGGTTCAGTCCCTGGGTCGGAAAGATCCCCTAGAGAAGGAAATGACAACCCACTCCAGTATTCTTGACTGGAGAAACCCATGCACAGAGGAGCCTGGAGGGCTACAGTCCATGGGGTCACAAAAGCGTTGGACATGACTTAGTGACTGAAAAAACAGGAATCAAAAGGAAATTAAATATGCCATGGAAGATAGTGACCTGACCCCCAAAAGTAATGGGGAACTAATGTTCACATTGGAGGACGAGGAGAAAGGAAACAGGGCATTGTCACCCGAACGTCAAGAGAATATTAACACATCCAGTATACAAACAAAGAATATTTCACCTGAAGAACAAAATCACTAAAGATACATCTGACACAGTGATCATATTCTCCCCCATTTTAATTATGCCACTAGGAGGGTTAGAGCAGAATTTGTCCACATAACCAAGATGCTATTTTACAATTATTTTGATGATAAAACTAGTGAATTTCTCTTCTGTCTTTGAGGGCTCTGTTTACAAGCTTGGGGAGAGGAACTTGAAATAATATGAAAGTTGAGGGTGAGAAAAAATAAGCACAAGCATTCCTTTGAAATGTTTTTAATAAATTTTTAAATTAATTTCCAGGCTGATAGGTCTCAGAAATCAATTTATACTATTTAACTCACCATGCAAGAATGAAATTATTAAAAAAAAAAAAAAGAGGTAAGCTGAAAAATCTTGTAGTCTATGTGCAGAAAGCCTTCAGCAGACAGCAGGAAGGAAAACTGCAGGTTTATAATGGGATTAGGAGGGTTTTTTCCTCTGAGAAAAGTGCTCACTGAAGAGTACTAAGAGGTCCAATTAAAAACACTATTATACTCTTATGAATAGTTGAGATTTCAAGAACTCATCCTAAAGCTGAGAGCTCTAACCAGTTCATACTAACTGATCTAACCTGGTTGAGAGGTTTTCTTTTCTTTTTTAAAAAAACATATCTTTAATTACATTTTTTAAGAAGTTTACATTGCAGATCCTAAAATATATCACTTTCCCTTCAAATATTGTCTACTCCAGGATTTCCCACATACACAACAAACACCTACTCTCATTTTTTTTTCCATTCCTCCAATAAAAAGGAAAGTATCTTTGTCGTATCATACCTTCATTCTCTTGGATTGAGCACAAAAGAGTGGGCATGTGGGTGAAACTTGTGGATTTTTCAGGAGATGGTTAAAGTCATGACATGTTTTATGCAAATATAAACCCAACCAATGTGTATGCTCTCCTTGGGCACTCACCTAGAACATGGGGGCAAAAAATTATCCATACCCAGCCTTTGCATTTCCAGGTGTAATTCTGGGTGAAACGTGGACATTTAACAAATATTTGTTATTTGATGGGTAAAATCCCCTCCCAGCAGTGCAGTGCTCTTCTTCTATTTGATATTCCCTGGGTCTAAGCCTAGCATTGGGAAAGCAAGAGCAAAGCATTGCTTCTGCTCTAGGTGTCTTTCTGACTCAATTCAATTATACCTTGCAATCATTTACTGAAACTTTCCCTGTCCTAACCTGGGCTGCTGCTGCTAAGTCACTTCAGTCGTGTCCGACTCTGTGCGACCCCATAGACGGCAGCCCACCAGGCTCATCCGTTCCTGGGATTCTCCAGGCAAGAACACTGGAGCGGGTTGCCATTTCCTTCTCCAATGCATGAAAGTGAAAAGTGAAAGTGAAGTCGCTCAGTTGTATCCGACTCTTAGCAACCCCATGGACTGCAGCCTACCAGGCTCCTCCGCGCATGAGATTTTCCAGGCAAGAGTACTGGAGTGGGGTGCCATTGCCTTCTCCCTAAACTGGGTTAGTATATATTAAGTAAGACCAATAACCTTAACATTTAATTCTTTAGCTACTCATCTGTCTTCTTTTTTAGTGGCATAAAAGCAAAGCATTCATCTAATTGATCACATCGCTCTCTTTCTCTCTCATCTCTCTCTCTCTCTCTCTATGTATATATATACATACACAAACATATATACACATATGTATATATACACACACATATAGAGAGACAGATGTATATACATATATATATGTATACATATATATATACACACAAAGTATATAGCTCCCAGTATACTCTTCATTGGAATATATATACATACATTTTTTATTTGATCTAAATAGATATCTATTAAATAATTTAAGTGTGTTTCTTTCCATCCATTTTAGAAGAATTTTACAGAGAATCTTTAGATAGTTATGAAAATAAATTTTACCTATTTAGTTTCTTAACCCGCCTCCACATGCTTACACACTCATTCACTAACACCCACATGCACACTCACATACATTTTTTTTTCTTATTTGAATCAGCTACCACAGCTGCCAGTGCCTCAGGGGTTTTAAACATCAATCAGTTTCACAGCTGGAGGCAGAGTGATCTACAGCAATAAAGCTTAAAGTGCTTCCTTTTCTGATATAATTTGATTCTTCCATTAGAGCACACATTCTTTTTTTTTTTTTTCCTTTAAGCTAAAGCGAATGTTCTCAGTCCATAGCAGGGCAAATAAATAGTTACCTTAAAGAGGCAGAAGGTATTATTACTGACCAGTTAGGATGCTGGGTGGAGAAAATCCATCCAATATCTCTTACTTCTGCACTGCTGAGCTTCTCACCTTTGTCTCTAGGAACTGCCTCTCCCTCTTCCTCAGTGCTGTCAGTGACCTTGGATTTTTTGGTCTGGGCATGGATTCTGGTAACTCTAACAGAACAGACAACAGTGGCTTTATTAAATATGTTCTTGGCTTTCCAATATTAGAGAATTCAATGTAATCCGAAAATGTATTATAACAGTCACTGTTGTGTTTTTCCACTGGACCCAAAATGCTTAAGTTTCAAAGTTTCTTGACCAACTAGAAATTACTCCTTCACTTACAAGTTTAAATTATCTTAAGCATGATTTATCCCTGTCATTATCAATGTCTCTCTGACAAGTTCCCTGTATTTGTTTCTCTTTAGTTTTGTAGTTTGTTTGTAGAACGTGATCTGAATTTCACCAAACTGGCAATGATACTGGCAAAGAATTAGTTGTTCTCAATAAAAATGTGCATGCAAAGATTAATGGTAAGAGTGGGTCAAATTCCAGTTGTGAAAGATGGTATTGCATTTTTGTTCCCATATAAAAAGACTGATTAGAATATTTGTTGTTTTTTTTTTTTCAAAAAGGATAGAATTTTGGCAACAAAAATCCAGACTTTTTAAAACTAAATGAGCGATCGCATCTCAACTTGAAGCCTGCTAGCCCAGTCCATCTGCTGCTACCATCACCCCTTTCCAGCTGTTGGCAGCAATACCGTAATACTTGCAATTGCACTTCTGTTGGCTCCACCAAAGTTTCTCTTCTTTTCTCTTGCTTATTTTAAGCTTGATCATCCCTTAGACATTTTCAGATTACTCTTTGTTTATGCAGTCTATTTGATAGATTGCATGAATCTGTAAAGCCAATTTATGCCAAAATTTTTAATGATGGAATCTGAAAATATTACATCTAAAAGCATCTTCAGAAATTTCTAGCTCAGCAATACTCCTCCATCCCACCCCTTGCTAAACGGGAGTAATCCGAGGCTCATGAAGTTTAAATGATCAACTCAAAGACACACTAGTTGTTATTTATCAAACTATAATTTGGACCATTGACTGAATTTTACACACACACCCCACCTCAGTTCATATGTTGAAGCCCTAACTCTCAATGCGACTTTTCTTGGAGACAGGGCCTATAAGGAAGTCATTAAGTTTAAATGACCCCATAGGGCTAAGGCTTGGTATAAAGAGGAAGACACAAGAGAGCTCTCTATTTCTACCATATTAGAGGGTAAAGCAGAGAAGGCAATGGCACCCCACTCCAGTACTCTTGCCTGGAAAATCCCATGGACAGAGGAGCCTGGAAGGCTGCAGTCCATGGGGTCGCTGAGGGTTGGGCATGACTGAACGACTTCACTTTCACTTTTCACTTTCATGCATTGGAGAAGGAAATGGCAACCCACTCCAGTGTTCTTGCCTGGAGAATCCCAGGGATGGGGGAGCCTGGTGGGCTGTCATCTATGGGGTCGAACAGAGTCGGACACGACTGAAGTGACTTAGCAGCAGCTTAGCAGCAGCAGAGGGTAAAGAGAAGGTGGTCATCTGCAGGCCAGTAAGAGAGCCCTCACTAGGAACCACATCCTGCTGAAATTTTTATCTTGGACTTTCCAGCATCCAAAAGTGTTAGAAAATAGGTTTCCCATATTTCAGCCACCAAATCTACAGCGTTTTGTCATGGCCATTCAAGCAAGCTAAGACATCTATCTTTTCATTTTTTAAATTTATGACTGAATGCTGAGTGCAAATCTTTTCTACCATTACCCATGGAATGGAGTATAAAAGGATCCTTGATAGTACATGTTCATTGACTGAGTACACCATTGGTGATCATGCTTGTCTATGTCCAAGTTACACTGGACAGTTCCAGGAAAGGAAGACTTCACCTGGTTATATTTTGTCTCAAAATTTTTTAGCTTTAATCTTACACAAGTAGAGCTAGTTTTATTTTATAGCTCAAATGTATACTCCTTGGTTTTATTCTTCCAAATTAGTATGGTGCCTACCGCTTAATTCTGTTTCTTTCTCTTTATTCTCCTTGGCCTTTATTCTTCTCCTGTTTTTTTCTTAGGGTGCTCTGTTAATTTTGTCAAAAACTCTATAATCTGTTACAGAGGTTTATTAGTTATTCTTATTCAGTTCTCACAAGGGGACTGTTCTTGAATAAAAGGCTCTATCTCTTTCTGAGACAAAGACAAAAGTAGAGAGGATAAAAAAGGGGGCAGGGAGAGGAGAAATGTGTCCCCACATGAACTAAAGAGAAAACTAGTTACCCCAGGTACATACTTTGCCATATTTTTTAGGAAAGTCAATTTTCTCATATTTAAAATTAAGCTTTAAGAGCTCTATTTGAAATTATAAATAAGTAATAATTACCAGCTCATATATTTATTGTTGATGAGTTTTTAATTGGCTGAGAAATTTCAAGAAAAAAATGAAACATGTTGTTCTCAATCTTCCTAATTTTGGTCTATGCATCAGTCCTTCTAACCCCCTCCCCCCCAAAAGTAAAACTTCTCAGCCTGGCTCCAGGATTTCTCATGATTGAATCCCTCATTTTCCCGGCCTTGGTTCTCATGAGTCCCTTACATAATCTCTTGTCCTAAATAAACTGGTTGATCCTTTATTTCCCAAATCACATTATACATTACTATCGTTTTGTCAATTCTTCTTAACTGAAATGTCACCTTCCTCAAATACTCCCACAATGATTTCTCCTTCTTTGCTACTCCTATGTCACTTAAAGTCTGTATTAGTCGTTTGTTAATGATACACTAATTCATCAGTCTTTATCTCCCATACATATATGCCCTGGATCCTTAAAGCCAGTGCTTGGGACTTCTCTGGTGGTCCAGTGGTTAAGAACCAGCCTTGTAATGCAGGGGATGTGGGTTCAATCCCTGTCAGGAATCTAAGATCCCATATGCCATGGAGTAACTAAGACCCGCCCCCTCCCGCCAATCACAACCATAGAGACCATGCACAGCAAAAATGATCCCTCATGACACGACAAATATCCTGTATGCCACAATTAAGACCCAATGCAGCCACATAAATAATTCTTAAAAATTTCAACACTTAAAAAGAAAACACTAATGATTTCTAACACTCCAACCCCCATAACCTAACACAATATCATACATGTTTTAGATGCTCCTTAGATCTGTTAATGGTGATAACAAAGTTGTTACGTAACTACTCTTAACTAATACCACTCCTTACTTAATACACATGGAGCAATTATCATCAAGCAAGTCCTGTGTCAACTGCCTTCTATTAATTCCTTTATTTATTCTTTCCACAGCATTCTTAGGTAGGGGCTCTTTGCTGTTTCACAAATAAAGAAAATGAGGCTTGAAATGCTGCATTAAAGGGATAGTTCATGACTGTTGTGGGTACTAACACAGGCCATGATTTCTCTGTGCCAGATACTGTATAGCCATTTTGTCATTTAATTTTCACAACAAAGTTGTGACATGGCTTCATCTGACAGATTAGAAAATCCAACTCAAGAGGTTAATTCACTTGGCCAAAGTCAGGTAAGGTTTCAGACACTAGGTTTCATCCTCTTGAAGATAATTGTCTTCATAGCTGCTTTGGGGATTTGGAAAGAAAAATACTATATTACAATGTACTGTGGTTCGAACAAACTTAAATTACATCTTCCCTTTAAATAAGAATTGCCAAATACAGATATAAAAAGTAGTTTATATGTATTTAAAATAAATAATCTACTTTAACCAATGAATGGGTGTCATTCCAACACAATTCGTATGTTGGGAAAATAAACTTCCTGCAGAATGAGACTCTCGTGATAACTGATTTTAAGTTTTTATTGTAAGAAGAACCCAGTTCAAATAGCTGGTTCAGGGTATGACCCAGAGCCTCTTAGCATAGAGAACTTGGCAGAGAACACGTGTGGAGTCTGCCAAGCAGAGGAATGGGTCTCTTCAGAGAAATATTACATTTTAAAAGGGAAGATCTTTCCCCACCTCTTCAGAGTGATTTTCAAATCTTGACACTAAAGAGGGGGAAAAAAGGTATGTCTTTTCTTTGAAATGCTGGCTTTTTCTGAAAAGACCACCCTCTCCCCAAGCCTTGGAAACTTCAAACAGTCTGACCGAGAAGTCAGAACTCCTCTGGTTGAAGACACAGTTATATCTTGAAAGCTGCTACAGGCTATAAGCTCTTAGAGGGTCCTGGAGCTCAGAGTCTGTTTGTATTCATTTTTAATAAGCTAAATGAAAAGTGGGAGAGAATTCTGGGCATGTATATAAATGCACACATAGGTGTACAGCTATATATGCATACATTCTTGTCTTTTAGCATTGTAAATATATGACATTTAGTGAAATGTACATCTGATGGACTAATTCTTTTAAGAAAGAAACAAAATCAAGTACAAATGTAAATTTTATTTGAAAAATTGTGATTAGTTCTTTTTTTTTTTTTTTTACTAAATATATTCTGGCTGAAAATTTCCTGGGAAATTTTAATTGGATTTTATACTTTTTGTATTAATTTTATGCACCTCACTTTTCACTACTCTGTGAGAATTTGTCACAAGTTCTATGTGTTTCTCTTACCTGATATTATAGTTTAAATGCATTTTAAAAGCATGAATTAAAGGGCAAAATCCCAAGTCATTGACTAAGGTGAATATTCATTTCAATCCAGTATCTCTATTTTTGGCACATTCTACACTGTGGATACTTTCCATATCTCCTTGGCCCTTCTAGTTGTTCTCTCATCTCCAGAGAAAAAGTCTCATGTTACACATATACACCCATATATGTATGGTAATAGTCTTTCAGTGCATACAGAGAGGAAAAATAATGACCAGAGCACTGAATTGCAATCCAAAGTATTTTGTTTTCCTGCGGTTCCCATAGCTGTGCCCCTCCAAAAGTTCCAAAGTCTAGAATAGTAGCACAATGTGTCTGTGGGCTGTATGTGACACTTTGGACACCACTTCACATTCCCCCTGTCTACCTTCTACTCCAACCATGGCTGTGTCATCGACCGATCTGGCACAGGTGTAACCAGAAACACCTGGTCATGCCACCTCCTTATTTTTGACCCAGGTCTTCTGTGATGTCTTATGAGATGCCTATGTAAAACAACCAAGCCATTCTGACATAAGTGCAAAGGGGTACAAGGAATCAACTCCCCATAGAGTGATCCTTGACAAACAACAGACATGAGAAAAATGGCTAAATACAGCCTTCTTCCATCCTTAAGGTGAGCAAATTAGAATTACATTTTATGCACTTCAGAGTATCCCCAGCAAAACAGAGTCCCAGATACCTCAGCAGTTACTAACTTAATAACATAGTCACAGATGGACATTTACACCTTTTCAGCTCAGTTCAGTCGCTCAGTCGTGTCCGACTCTTTGCGACCCCATGAATTGCACCACGCCAGGCCTCCCTGTCCAACACCATCTCCCGGAGTTCACTCAGACTCACGTCCATCGAGTCCGTGATGCCATCCAGCCATCTCATCCTCTGTCGTCCCCTTCTCCTACTGCCCCCAATCATTCCCAGCATCAGAGTCTTTTCCAGTGAGCCAACTCTTCGCAAGAGGTGGCCAAAGTACTGGAACTTCAGCTTCAGCATCATTCCTTCCAAAGAAATCCCAGGGCTGATCTCCTTCAGAAGACTTGTTGGATCTTCTTGCAGTCCAAGGGACTCTCAAGAGTCTTCTCCAACACCACAGTTCAAAAGCATAAATTCTTTGGCGCTCAGCCTTCTTCACAGTCCAACTCTCACATCCATACATGACCACTGGAAAAACCATAGCCTTGACTAGACAGACCTTAGTCGGCAAAGTAATGTCTCTGCTTTTGAATATACTATCTCGGTTGGTCATAACTTTTCTTCCAAGGAGTATACGTCTTTTAATTTCACGGCTGCAGTCACCATCTGCAGTGATTTTGGTCTGACACTGTTTCTACTGTTTCCCCATCTATTTCCCATAAAGTGATGGGATCGGATACCATGATCTTCATTTTCTGAATGTTGAGCTTTAAGCCAACTTTCTTGCTCTCCTCTTTCACTTTCATCAAGAGGCTTTTTAGCTCCTCTTCACTTTCTGCCATAAGGATGGTGTCATTTGCATATCTGAGGTGATTGATATTTCTCCCAGCAATCTTGATTCCAGCTTGTGTTTCTTCCAGCCCAGCGTTTCTCATGATGTACTCTGCATATAAGTTAAATAAGCAGGGAGACAATATACAGCCTTGACATACTCCTTTTCCTATTTGGAACAAGTCTGTTGTTCCATGTCCAGTTCTAACTGTTGCTTCCTGACCTGCATACAGATTTCTCAAGAGGCAGGTTAGGTGGTCTGGTATTCCCATCTCTCTCAGAATTTTCCACAGTTTATTGTGATCCACACAGTCAAAGGCTTTGGCATAGTCAATAAAGCAGAAATAGATATTTTTCTGGGACTCTCTTGCTTTTTCCATGATCCAGCAGATGTTGGCAATTTGATCTCTGGTTCCTCTGCCTTTTCTAAAACCAGCTTGAACATCAGGGAATTCACGGTTCACGTACTGCTGAAGCCTGGCTTGGAGAATTTTGAGCGTTACATTACTAGCATGGGAGATGAGTGCAATTGTGTGGTAGTTTGAGCATTCTTTGGCATTGCCTTTCTTTGGAATTGGAATGAAAACTGACCTTTTCCAGTCCTGTGGCCACTGCTGAGTTTTCCAAATTTGCTGGCATATTGAGTGCAGCACTTTCCCAGCATCATCTTTCAGGATTTGAAACAGCTCAACTGGAATTCCATACCTCCACTAGCTTTGTTCATAGTGATGCTTTCTAAGACCCACTTGATTCACATTTCAAGATGTCTGGCTCTAGGTTAGTGATCACACCATTGTGATTATCTGGGTCGTGAAGATCTTTATTGTACAGTTCTTCCGTGTATTCTTGCCACCTCTTCTAAATATCATCTGCTTCTTTTAGGTCCATACCATTTCTGTCCTTTATCGAGCCCATCTTTGCATGAAATGTTCCCTTGCTGCTGCTGCTGCTGCTAAGTCACTTCAGTCGTGTCCGACTCTGTGCGACCCCATAGACGGCAGCCCACCAGTCTCCCCCATCCCTGGGATTCTCCAGGCAAGAACACTGGAGTGGGTTGCCATTTCCTTCTCCAGTGCATGAAAGTGAAAAGTGGAAGTGGAGTCACTCAGTTGTGTCTGACTTTTTGTGACCCCATGGACTGTAGCCTACCAGGCTCCTCTATCCATGGGATTTTCCAGGCAAGAGTACTGGAGTGGGGTGCCATTGCCTTCTCCAGAAATGTTCCCTTAGTATCTCTAATTTTCTTGAAGAGATCTCTAGTCTTTCCCATTCTGTTGTTTTCCTCTATTTCTTTGCACTGATCGCTGAAGAAGGCTTTCTTATCTCTTCTTGCTATTCTTTGGAACTCTGCATTCAGATGCTTATATCTTTCCTTTTCTCCTTTGCTTTTCGCCTCTCTTCTTTTTCACAGCTATTTGTAAGGCCTCCTCAGACAGCCATTTTGCTATTTTGCATTTCTTTTCCATGGGGATGGTCTTGATCTCTGTCTCCTGTACAATGTCACGAACCTCATTCCATAGTTCATCAGGAACTCTATCTATCAGATCTAGGCCCTTAAATCTATTTCTCACTTCCACTGTATAATCATAAGGGATTTGATTTAAGTCATACCTGAATGGTCTAGCGGTTTTCCCTACTTTCTTCAATTTCAGTGTGAATTTGACAATAAGGAGTTCATGATCTGAGCCACAGTCAGCGCTTGGTCTTGTTTTTGTTGACTGTATAGAGCTTCTCCATCTTTGGCTGCAAAGAATATAATCAATCTGATTTCGGTGTTGACCATCTGGTGATGTCCATGTGTAGAGTCTTCTCTTGTGTTGGAAGAGGGTGTTTGCTATGACTAGTGCATTTTCTTGGCAAAACTATTAGTCTTTGCCCTGCTTCATTCTGCATTCCAAGGCCAAATTTGCCTGTTACTCCAGGTGTTTCTTGACTTCCTACTTTTGCATTCCAGTCCCCTAGAATGAAAAGGACATCTTTTTGGGGTGTTAGTTCTACAAGGTCTTGTAGGTCTTCATAAAACCGTTCAACTTCAGCTTCTTCAGCGTTACTGGTTGGGGCATAGACTTGGATAACTGTGATATTGAATGGTTTGCCTTGGAGACGAACAGAGATCATTCTGTCGTTTTTGAGATTGCATCCAAGTACTGCATTTCGGACTCTTTTGTTGACCATGATGGCTACTCCATTTCTTCTGAGGGATTCCTGCCCGCAGTAGTAGATATAATGGTCATCTGAGTTAAATTCACCCATTCCAGTCCATTTTAGTTTGCTGATTCCTAGAATGTCGATGTTCACCCTTGCCATCTCTTGTTTGACCACTTCCAATTTGCCTTGATTCATGGACCTGACATTCCAGGTTCCTATGCAATATTGCTCTTTACAGCATCGGACCTTGCTTCTATCACCAGTCCCATCCACAACTGGGTATTGTTTTTGCTTTGGCTCCATCCCTTCATTCTTTCTGGAGTTATTTCTCCACTGATCTCCAGTAGTATATTGGGCACCTAATGACCTGGGGAGTTCCTCTTTCGGTATCCTATCATTTTGCCTTTTCCTACTGTTCATGGGGTTCTCAAGGCAAGAATACTGAAGTGGCTTGCCATTCCCTTCTCCAGTGGACCACATTCTGTCAGACCTCTCCACCATGACCCACCTGTCTTCGGTTGCCCCGCAGACATGGCTTGTTTTCATTGAGTTAGACAAGGCTGTGGTCCTAGTGTGATTAGATTGACTAGTTTTCTGTGAGTATGGTTTCAGTGTGTCTGCCCTCTGATGCCTTCTTGCAACACCTACCATCTTACTTGGGTTACACCTTTTCACATTATGCCAGTATTTCCCAGCCATGGGTGGTCTTGCTCCCCATCCCTTTTCTCAAGGATATTTGGCAATGTCGGGAGACAGTTTTGGTTGTTACAGCTCAAAAACAGAGGCTATTGGCATGTAATGTGTAAAGACTAGGGATGCTGCTAATCATCCTATGATATAAGCAACAGCCCCTAGAAGAGACTGCTCTTTTTGTTATTGTTGTTGTCTTTAATTCATTGGTGTATAGTTGCTTTACAATGTTGTTATATACATATCCCCTTCCTTTTGGCTCTCCCCCCATCATAACCCCTGCAAATCCTACCTATCTGGGTCACCACAGAACACTGAGCTGAACTTCCAGTGCTATAAAGGGGTTCCTAGTAGCTAACTATTTCACACATGGTAGTGTATATATAGGAGAAGGCAATGCACCCCACTCCTGTGCTCTTGCCTGAAAATCCCATGGATGGAGGAGCCTGGTAGGCTGCAGTCCATGGGGTCGCTAAGAGTCGGACACGACTGAACATCTTCACTTTCACTTTTCACTTTCTTGCATTGAAGAAGGAAATGGCAACCCACTCCAGTGTTCTTGCCTGGAGAATCCCAAGGACAGGGGAGCCTGGTGGGCTGCTGTCTCTGGGGTCGCACAGAGTCGGACACTACTGAAGTGACTTAGCAGCAGCAGCGGCAGCAGCAGTGTATATATATGGGCTTCCCTGGTGGCTCAGATGGTAAAGAATCTGCCTGCAAAGCGGGTGACCTGAGTTCAGTCCCTGGGTTGGGAAGATCCCCTGGAGGAGGGCCTGACTATCCACTCCAGTATTGTTGTCTGGAGAATCCACAGAGGACAGAGGAGCCTGGAGGCTACAGTCCATGGGGTCGCAAAGAGTTGGACATGAATGAGTGAATAAGCACAGTGTGTTATTGTTGACTGAGACAATTCCTCCCACCCTGCTTCCTCCCACCACGTCCACACGTATGTTCTCAATGTCTGCTTCCCTATTCCCGCCCTGCAAATAGGTTGATCTATACTGTTTTTCTAGATTCCACATATATGCCTTAACATACTTGCTCACTCTTCCTGACTTATTTCACTCTGTATAACAGGCTCTAGGTTCATCCACCTCACTACAACTGACTCAAATTTATATTTATATAAATATAAATATACATATTTATATTTACTTATGTTTATATATGACTCAAATTCCTTTTTATAGCTGAGTAACATTCCATTGTCTATATATATTGTATCTTTATCCACTCATCTGTGGATGGATATTTGGTTGCCTCCATGTCCTGGCTATTGTAAATAGTGCTGTAATGAAAATTGGGGTGCATGTGCCTTTTTGAATTGTGGTTTTCTCAGGGTATATGCCCAGTAGTGGGCACATAGAATACGATAGTTCTATTTTTAGCTTTTTAAGGAACCTCCAAACTGTTCTCCATAGTGGCTGTATCAATTTTCATTCCCACCAACAGTGCAAGAGGGTTCCCTTTTCTCCACACCCTCTTTGGCATTTATTGTTTGCAAATTTTTTGATGATGCTCTTCTGACTGGTATGAGGTAATACCTCATTGTAGTTTAATGCACTGTTTTTTCCAAGGAATGTGGAGAACATTGATATGTTAGATTAATAATAGCATATGAATGTCCAAATAGTCATTTGTATTTATTTTTTCTATAATTTTGGGGGTATATGAAAAGTTTAATTCAATCAACTTTTCTGTTTAAATATTATCATCAGGTCAGTCCTGCTTTCCCGTACCATCAGAGAAATATCTCAAAGCCCACCGAGTTTGCTTCCACCACTTAGGAGGCAAGAATAACAAAATGACTTCTTGTAAGAGATTTGGTTCAATAATTTGGCTAATTATTCAACAGATTGGGGGGGGGTGTAAATCTCTGAATTCTTTAAACTCCTCAGAATCTACTAAATTGGCCAAATCAGAAGAAAAACTTGTCAGAAGCATTCTGATCTTTCAATTATACCCAGAACAGGGAGTTCTCCCCTTTGTCATTCAATTACACCTTAAAAATTCAATGAAATTAAGGAGAGCATCGTATTCACATTTTTGTTAAATTTGAGTTCAAATTTGAGAGAGTATACAATTTCAACTAAACCGAGTCCCTCATGTCAGGATCTGAAACATTTAACTTGTCTATGTGCAGACCTAGAAGAGCCTTCATTATTAGTAGATGGTGTTACCTCCTCTGAGCAGAATTTTCTTTAATTATATAACACTGGCATTGCTGCCTCACACATCTGTTCTATATCTTCTAAAGAGCCAATCATAGAATTAGTGTCAGACACAGCAACTCAGGTGGAAGAGGAAAACAAGAATGTAAGTAAATGAGCAAATTATAATTCCTCATGCTGACAATGCACCTTCTCAAAAAAAGAAACCCCAATTCAAGGTCTGTAACCTTGAATGAACTTCTGATTTTCAGTTCTGCTCTATAATCCACGACCTTGAAATTTCTGGCCTTCTCTTTATCAAGGAGGGACAAAAATATAGTATTCATTCTCCAAAAACATTAGCAGGAGTTTAAAAGATCCATATTTCGAAAAGCATCCTGGGGAGAAAATAATGACTTGAAAACATGTGATAGTTTTATTAAGTCGCCTTCTTTTTAATGAATCATTAAAATTGAGCCCAGAGCAACCTACCTGTTGTGGATTCTTGCTTCAAGCTTTCTCTCTGCTCCCCACCCTGAACCTGAAACTTTGTTGAGAATGACTGTGAATCCACAGTTTTAAGGTTCATTAATCACACTCCCTGCCGCATATGCTTTCTGATGTGCTATGATGCTGAATGAGATTCCCATATTTATGCAAAATATTAGCTGAACTTTTTTTTTATTAAAGACGTGCTTTATTAATCTTAATAAATCATAGTTTGTCGGGTCCTTTCTGACTGCTTCTCAAGTAAAATGGGGCTTGACTGTGCAGTAACAGTGTTTATGTCATGCTTGAATTGTTTAAGGTGAGGCTTTGAGTAGTTTTATTGCTTTTGTTTATATAGGTAAACCCAATCTGCGCATTTGAAATGATTGATGAACTGCAGCCCCACTTGGAGTGTTTGTCATCACTCATGTGCTGAAGTGACATTTCTTTATGTATTTTGGCATAAACATATGCAACTACTGGCAAAGCATTTGACCCTAGAGTCTGACTATTTGTCATTCTAATCTTTTTTGCCCAAAGTCAGGCAAGTTACTGTATATTCTATCTTCACGCACATTGCTAATTATTCAACAGACAGTAAAATAGTCTTGTGGCTGGGATTGCATAAATTGCTGAATGTGCGATCTTCATTTCTCTAGCCAGGCAGCTAGGTACTATGCAGAAAAATAAATAAAGTTGAGATGCATGTAAATGTCAAGGAAGACAGCCATATTGAACTACAATAGCTTTTCAGGAAAATCTGCAGCTTCTACCCATCGAAAAGAAAGGGAGAGAAATATGCCATGAGTGTGGAATTTAGCAAATCAAATGTAAGCTAAGATTAAGCAAAATTCATTAGACATGACTACCTCGGAATATAATTTTTCTATAATGGGTCTTCGGTGAAAAGCAAGTAACCAATAACTCAGATCATGTAGACAGAGATAAATGAAGGACTTCCTAACCTCCAGGCTCAGAGTTCACACTCTATGTTGTGCTGTTTGAAGATGTGTGATTATTTATTGGTGAAAATGTCAGAAAAAATAATTAAAGTGTGAAGTAATTTTCTGAGGAAAGCAATCACACCTCATTTGGAGAACTTGGCTGTGGTTGCATTCCTATAAGTTCTGAGTAAGCAACAGCAGAGGGGAGAGGGGAGTGGCAGGAAGGAGTGAACCAATTTCAAAACACTTTCTTAAGAGAAACCAAAATAAGTGATCTCATTATTACCTGGTTCATGGAGTGTAATGAAGAGGCAGAAGGTTAAATGTTCATAGAAAAATCGAAGCTAACATTCCTAGGCAGGATGCAGGACATGGTTCTCAGGATAAACCTTCATGGGAAATAAGGTAACTTGCTTATGATTAGTGACACAAAAATATTTTACTTACTACCATCAATGAATTTTCAGCCAACTACTCAACTCTGGTGTAGCTGACAAAAAGGAGACACTAAGTTGAGCTGAGAGATTTCAAGTGCTCATCTGCGGTAGGCACTACTTGGGAGAGTGGTATTCGAGAATTTTCCATCCACTTTATTCATTAATCAAGATGACATGCCGAACTTCTTATTAAGTAGATTGTCTTAGTTTAACTATGGAGAACCAGACTTTCAGTAAAGTGAGGAAAGGTTGAAAGTTAGCATAAGAAGATAGTAGACATTGAGTTAGTATTACTAATAAACATTGGGGTAACAAAATATCCTCACAAATATAAAAGTATAAGATGTATAAAGCTATTTTGATGTTAATTTAGTTTAAACATTACAATTCAAGAAGGTAGTATAGGAATTCTTTTTTATTTTCTTTTACTTTAATTTGCTTTTATTTTCAGGATGGATTTTTTAGTTTCATTTTTTAAACTATCAGTCAGTCAGGCAGTCAGTCAGTTCAGTCTCTCAGTCATGTCTGACTCTCTGCCACCCCATGGACTGCACCTCGCCAGGCCTCCCTTCCATCACCAACTCCCAGAGTTCACTCAGACTCAACTCCATTGACTCGGTGATGCCATCTATCCATCTCATCCTCTGTCATCCCCTTCTCCTCTTGCCTTCAATCTTTTCCCAGCATCAGGGTCTTTTCAAACGAGTCAGTTCTTCACATCAGGTGGCCAAAGTATTGGAGTTTCAGCTTCAACATCAGTCCTTCCAATGAACATTCAGGACTGATTTCAATTAGGATGGACTGGTTGGATCTCCTTGCAGTCCAAGGGACTCTCAAGAGTCTTATCCAACACCACAGTTCAAAAGCATCAATTCTTCAGTGCTCAGCTTTCTTTGTGCAACTCTCACATCCATACATGACCACTGGAAAAACCATAGCCTTGACTAGGCAGACCTTTGTTGGCAAAGTAATGTCTCTGCCCTTTAATTTGCTGTCTAGGTTGGTCATAACTTTTCTTCCAAGGAGTAAGCGTCTTTTAATTTCATAGCTGCAGTCACCACCTGCAGTGATTTTCGAGCCCCCCAAAATAGTCTGCCACTGTTTCCACTGTTTCTCCATCTATTTCCCATGAAGTGATGGGACCAGATGCCATGATCTTTGTTTTCTGAATGTTGAGCTTTAAGCCAACTTTTTCACTCTCCTCTTTCACTTTCATCACGAGGCTCTTTAGTTCTTCTTCACTTTCTGCCATAAGGGTGGTGTCATCTGCATATCTGAGGTTATTGCTATTTCTCCAGCAATCTTGATTCAACCTTGTGCTTCATCCAGCCCAGTGTTTCTCATGGTGTACTCTGCATATAAGTTAAATAAGCAGGGTGACAATATACAGCCTTGACGTACTCCTTTTCCTATTTGGAACCAGTCTATTGTTCCATATCCAGTTCTAACTTTTGCTTCCTGACCTGCATATAGATTTCTCAAGAGGCAGGTTAGGTGGTCTGTATTCCCATCTCTTTCAGAATTTTCCACAGTTTATTGTGATCCACGCAGTCAAAGGCTTTGGCATTGTCAAGAAAGCAGAAATAGATGTTTTTCTGGAACTCTCTTGCTTTTTTGATGATCCATCAGATTTTGATTATTTGATCTCTGGTTCCTCTGCCTTTTCTAAAACCAGCTTGAACATCTGGAAGTCCATGGTTCACGTACTGTTGAAGCCTGGATTGGAGAATTTTGAGCATTACTTTACTAGCGTGTGAGATGAGTGCAATTGTGCGGTAGTCGAGCATTCTTTGGCATTGCCTTTCTTAGGGATTGGAATGAAAACTGACCTTTTCCAGTCCTATGGCCACTGTTGAGGTTTCCAAATTTGCTGGCATATTGAGTGCAGCACTTTCCCTGCATCATCTTTTAAGATTTGAAATAGCTCCACTGGAATTCCATCACCTCCACTAGCTTTGTTCGTAGTGATGCTTCCTAAGGCCCACTTGACTTCACCTTCCAGGATGTCTGGCTCTAGGTTAGTGATCACACCATTGTGATTATCTGGGTCATGAAGATCTTTTTTGTATGGTTCTTCTGTGTATTCTTGCCACCTCTTCTTAATATCTTCTCCTTCTGTTAGGTCCATACCATTCTGTCCTTTATTGAGCCCATCTTTGCATGAAATGTTCCCTTGGTATCTCCAATTCTCTTTAAGAGATCTCTAGTCTTTCCCATTCTATTATTTTCCTCTATTTCTTTGCACTGATCACTGAGGAAGGCTTTCTTATTTCTGCTATTCTTTGGAACTCTGCATTCAAATGGCTATATCTTTCCTTTTCTCCTTTGCTTTTGGCTTCTCTTCTTTTCACAGCTATTTGTAAGGCCTCCCCAGACAGTCATTTTGCTTTTTTGCATTTCTTTTTCTCGGGGAAGGTCTTGATCCCTGGCTCCTGTACAATGTCATGAACCTCCGTCCATAGTTCATCAGGCATTCTGTCTATCAGATCTAGTCCCTTAAAACTATTTGTCACTTCCACTTATAGTCATTAGGGATTTGAGTTAGGTCATATCTGAATCGGAGAAGGCAATGGCAACCCACTCCAGTATTCTTGCCTGGAGGATCCCAGGGATGGAGAGGCTAGTGGGCTGCTGTCTATGGGATCACACAGAGTCAGACATGACTCAAGTGACTTAGCAGCAGCAGCAGCAGCAGCAGCAGCAGCATACCTGAATGGTCTAGTGGGTTTCCCTACTTTCTTCAATTTAAATCTATGTTTGACAATAAGGAGTTCATGATCTGAGCCACAGTCAGCTCCCTGTCTTGTTTTTGCTGACTGTATATAGCTTCTCTGGCAATGGCACCCCACTCCAGTACTCTTGCCTGGAAAATCCCATGGATGAAGGAGCCTAGTAGGCTGCAGTCCATGGGGTGGTGAAGAGTCGGACACGATTGAGTGACTTCACTTTCACTTTTCACTTTGATGCATTGGAGAAGGAAATGGCAACCCACTCTGGTGTTCTTGCCTGGAGAATCCCAGGGACAGGGGAGCCTGGTGGGCTGCTGCTATGGGATCACACAGAGTCAGACATGAATGAAGTGACTTAGCAGCAGTTAGCAGCAGCAGCAGCATATAGCTTCTCCATCTTTGGCTGAAAAGAATACGATCAGTCTGATTCAGTGTTGGTCATCTGGTGATGTCCATATGTAGAGTCTTCTCTTGTGTTGTTGGAAGAAGGTGTTTGCTATTTTAAACTGTAGTAAATTTTATTATTGTTCAGTGTATTTGCTGCTGTCCTGAGGAGGCTGCAGAGTACATCATGAGAAACGCTGGGCACAAGCTGGAATCAAGATTGCGGGAGAAATAGCAATAACCTCAGATATGCAGATGACACCACCCTTATGGCAGAAAGTGAAGAGGAACTAAAGAGCCTCTTGATGAAAGTGAAAGAGGAGAGTGAAAAAGTTGGCTTAAAGCTCAACATTCAGAAAACGAAGATCATGGCATCCGGTTCCATCACTTCATGGGAAATAGATGGGGAAACAGTGAAAACAGTGTCAGACTTTATTTTTGGGGGCTCCAAAATCACTGCAGATGGTGACTGCAGTCATGAAATTAAAAGACGCTTACGCCTTGGAAGAAAAGTTATGACTAACCTAGATAGCATATTCAAAAGCAGAGACATTACTTTGCCAACAAAGGTCCGTCTAGTCAAGGCTGTGTAATTATAACTTGGACATTTCCGTTTTCCAGTGGCCATGTATGGATGTGAGAGTTGGACTGTGAAGAAAGCTGAGTGCCAAAGAATTGATGCTTTTCAACTGTGGTGTTGGAGAAGACTCTTGAGAGTCCCTTGGACTGCAAGGAGATCCAACCAGTCCATTTTGAAGGAGATCAGTCCTGGGATTTCTTTGGAAGGAATGATGCTAAAGCTGAAACTCCAGTACTTTGGCCACCTCATGCAAAGAGTTGACTCATTGGAAAAGACTCTGATGCTGGGAGAGATTGGGGGCAGGATGAAAAGGGGACGACAGAGGATGAGATGGCATCACTGACTCAATGGACGTGAGTCTGAGTGAACTCCAGGAGTTGGTGATGGACAGGGAGGCCTGGCGTGCTGCAATTCATGGGGTTGCAAAGTGTCAGACATGACTGAGAAACTGAACTGAACTGAGGGGGCTAGGGGAAAATTTTACTTCCCTGTAACTTTAGATTTGGTCATGAAACTGGCATCGCCCACCCCCCACCCCCAAGCAAAAGGATTATACTTCTAGAGTGGTCATGTAATTTTCTTTGAGCGATGAAATGTGCACAAAGTAGCATGTGACACATCAAAACTGAAGTTTTGAAAAGTATCGTATATTTCCACCACACACTTGCCCCTCTGATGTAAGTCTGGCAATATGCTAGAATAGGGACACTCCAACAGCCTAGGTCCCAGAACAAAGAGGAACAGAGGGCAACTGGCCCACTACAGACATGGAACATGAATGTGCAAGAAAACATTTTGGTTAGTTAGTAAGCTGTGGGGGTTATTTGTTATTGCACGATAACATACCCTCTCTTGACTGTTATTCTAAGAATCTGGAAAACATCTGTAAATAAGAAAATGTATGGAAAAATTCACCAGGAACTCCTCATATTTTTTCCTCTATTGATTAAATCTGGTTCAGCAGACAATCATTCAATATCCAACCTTCTGCTAGGTGGTGTTGAGACTTACCAAAGAAGGATACACCATAATCATAGCCTTCAAAACCTTTACACTTTAGTCATTATTTACAGTCTCTATTACAGCAATTATTTCTTACTCTTGAGACCTAGATACCAACACGATGCACACATTTATGCATATATGTGAACTGCATTTAAAAACCATGTATCTAGAAGCCATAAAGTACAGTCTGACTACTTGGTGTTTGCATCTCAAACACCCATTATTTTGGAGGTACCATTAGACACAACTGACATATTTGCAGATTAGCTGTTGCTAAATTCCATGCAAAGCATTTCCACATTTTACCCCATGTAAGCCTTACTGTCCAGATGTTTCCACTGCATAGGTCTGCTGGCCTGAGCCCAGGTCTCTTTCCTATATATCACCTTGCTGTGGGACCTAAGTGTTTCACAGTGATCAGGTGCTGGGAACCATGATGCACTGACGGCTGTGAGGACTCAGTTAGTCTTTCTCCAGGGGGCTGCACCCCCTTCATCCTCTCTGGCACTTGGTTCATTTGAAATCACTGAATTTGGATTGTACATTTCAATGAGTTTCTTCCAAGCTTAGTCTGCTGCAGAGAACCTGCAAAGCTCCTTTCTATCCACTTCCTGCTTCCTGTCAGGATGACAGACCTAATGCCAATGAATAATAGCATCTAAGGACCATCAGCACAAGAAGCCCAGTTTCGATTTTTGGTTAACATCCTACTTCTTAGGCACCAATATCTTCTTTACTTGGCATTCAGAAATAACAAGGAAGAGCATAGATCAAAGAGCAGTTACAGTCAATTTATATATTTAATTTTTTCATGGACTGAAAGTAAACATACAACACATTATTTGTATCAGACAACACTTTAACATGTATTTGGATCAGTAAGCACACTAATATATTCTTCGATTTTTGAATCACACAGCATAGAAGTTACAGCAGTAAGATTATGATATGTAGTATAGGATCAAGTCTATACTAAAATTTAATGAAAAAGCAATGGCTACATTTTCATCTCTTTGTAATTATAACTTGGACATTTCCTCCAAACATGAAGCCTGGTGTCAAAAAGACTGCAGCAAGCCTGCTTCGCTAAGATGGTCAAGTTCCTTCAGGCCTTTTCCTCCCATTATATCCATTCTTATGCTCCAATTTTATTGATTCAAAATTGTGATCATACTAACCATACAATACTATGGTATTCTTTGCATCTTCTTCCGTGTACTTATATGTATAACCTAATGTGGAAAACAATAAAGGGCATATGGATTTTTATATGAATGTACACACAAGTGTGTGCAAAATTTGAGCACAACTTAAGTTACCTAGGTTTATTGGCATAGTGTATACAAGACAAATAATATTCTAGTACTTGAATAGACAGGTTTATGTTGCAATACACTGGTGTACTTTCATTGATTCAGTCGTTCATTTATCAAAAAGATGTTGAACACCTATACCTCTATCAGACCCATTTTTAAGCATTGTAGACAAAATAGCAAATAAAATATTTTCTCTGTTGCAGAACTGATATTCTAATGGGTAAATGTGACAATAAGCAAATAAGAAGATACTTAAAACAGCAATTGGCAATTGCTAAAGAATTTTAAAGGGTAACGGGATAGAAAATGCAGATATCACTTTAAATACTGTGGTCAGGGACTTCCCTGGTTTTCCAGTGATTGAGTTGCACCCTCGCTTCCCGCCCCCCGCCCCGCCCCCTCGCCGCACCACCACCAAAAAGAGACTGTATGTATGCTTCCAATGCATGGGGCATGGGTTCAATCTTGATCAGGGAACTAAGATCCCACAAACTGCACGACATGGCCAAAAATTAAAAAACAATGAGAATAATAAAATATTTTTTTAAGAAATACTTATAAAAATTTTTTTTAAAAAAGAAATACTTATAAATATACTGTGGTCAGGGAAAGACTTTAAATGCACTTTTGAACAGGAATTTGTAATGGAGTAAGGGTTACAGCTGGACTTCCCTAGTGGCTTAGCAATAAAGAATCTTCCTGCCATTTCAGGAGACACAGGTTTGATTCCTGGGTCAGGAAGATCCCCTGGAGAAGGAAATGGCAACCCACTCCAGTATTATTGCCTGGGAAATCCCATGGACAGAGAAGCCTGGAGGACTACAGTCCATAAGGTTGCAGAGTTGGACATGACTTAGCAGCTAAGCACAGCACAGCACAGAGACTAAACAGCAACAAGGATGACAGCTATAGATTAAACTGTCCACAGATAGTCTGCCTCCAGATTCTTATCTGGGGGCTTAACTGTCCTTTCTTTTATTTTCCCAATTATATTTCTACATATAAAATGCTTACCTTGATTTTCGTGGGTTTTCATTACTAACATAAAATCATTCAGACAATGATAGCCTCTATTTAGAGATTAGAAATATCATATACCCTAACATTTGTGTCAGGAATTCTTGTCAAATTCCCTCTCATATTTTTTTTTTGGAGGGGGACAGAGGATAGTTACTTTAAAATATTTTCCTTGAATTAAGAGAATTTTCATTCTTCTATACAGAGATGATTTATCAGCCAGCTTTTCCTCTAAATTACTAAGCCAATTCAGGGGAGATGAAAGAATTTATTCTTTAAGGTAAACACAGAGAAAAAATCAGAAAGAAATTGACAGCCTAGTGAGACAAAAAGGCATATTCGTTCAAGAAAACCTTTTTTAAGAGAAACTTGCAACATTGCCTCTTTGAAAAACTGCTGCTCTGTCACAGCTGTGTGGCTGCACACACAGCTAAAGCTACCTGCGGTGACACAATTCTAGGGCAGGTAGCTCCCTGTAGCCATATTACACAAAGTCACCCTTTAAATCCACATTGCATTTCGTCCAAAACTTGGAGCAGGAAAGAGGTGAGGAAATTCACTGGAAAGGCTGGGAAAGCCTTGAGCCTCTGTCCCGCTCTCCCCTTTGCAGTCTCTGGCTGGATGAGCTGAGGTCACATTGTATGACACAGGGCTTGCTTTCTTCAAGTGTAAATGGAGATAATCATGCTCATCGTGTGGGTTTTTATGAAGAAAGTCTAGGATAACGTACACAAGAACACACCATGAACCTGGCATGTCATCAGAACTCGGGAATTACAAGGTCTAGTTATTAGTGTGGCCCCATTTCTCTCTCTTCATTCGTTCTCTGATGCATATCCAAGTATGGACAAAGAGACAAACTTGAAAGAGATGAAAAAGTGGAGTTAACTAACAGAACTTGTGCAGTAATGATCTGTCACCTCAAAACTGAAACCCTAAGCTTTCATTATAATGAAGGTCTGGGCCTTGCCAAACATAGCTATGCTTTTACCTATCTCAATGTACACTGTACTTCATTGAACCCTCTTTGAAGAAGGTTCAAATTAAACAATCACAGTTTAGATCCCACCAAGAAGAGGTCATGAAGATACTGATCTAACAAATGCTGCATTTTGTGAGATGCAGGAGAGGAAGACAAGGGTGCAGCTGTGGTCCACCAGCCTTGCCAGAGACTTGGTCTAAGATGGATACTGTCTCCTGCTTTTTGACAGAGAGTTCAAACTAACACTTTACACTTCATATTTTATCCTTTGTTTTGTTTAAAGTACAAGGAAAACCAGAGTTACATAAAATTATTCTGTTAATTTGTAAAATTTTATTCTCGGTCTCTTCCACTTAAGTGTAAAATCTATGGAGGCAGTGCCTCTATCTGCATATCCCCAGAGCCTAGAACAATGCCATAAACTCACTAGAACATTCAGGTAGAAGTTGTCATTTTACATGAAAGAATGACAAATATATGAATGAATAGATAAATAAAATAATATCCAGATAAGGAAATACCTTTTTTGTTCCCCTTTCACATCTAGGACCATGCTTAGAATCCAGTGAGTGTTTAATACGTGAAGAAATCTTAAAGATCTTGAACTTCAAACATGCCCTTGACTGAAGAATGGTCCTCTTTTCTCTAGGAAAAAATGGCCTTTTCAAGCAAGGGTTTAGCTTCAAAAAGGCATAAATAGAGCCATGAAACCCAGAAAGACGTCATACTTGATTGCTCTCACATTGAGCAGCTGTGTTTTGAGACACCCGTTAGAAGGCATGTTGTCTAAACTCCCACTCAACTCAGAAGACTCTCCTCTGACAGTCCTGCAAGATGAATATCCGCTCAAATATATCCTGTGAAAAGAAGGTCGTCACTTTTAGAGCCAGCCATTAAATGGTTGGAAAGCTATAATTGTTAGAATTTTCCTATTTCTATGGGGTCAAAATCTGCCTCCTGAACTGTATACACTGCTCTTTTTATCTTCACAGAAGCAACTAAATCAACTCTATTATTTCTTAAATATAGAAGAGTCTCTTCTTTCTGTTTTTTCTCCACCCCTAGTTTTTAACTCTTATTCAGAGAAAATGTGTTTGATGATTCATGTTCTACTTAAGTAGAATATAATGTATGTGGCCATTTACAATAACATAGGAAAGAATAAGAGGAGAAAATATGAAAATGGCCACATTTCACATCTCTTATTTCAAATGAATCATCACTATCAACCTATATTATTAGATTGTTTTAAAGATTAGGATAACTGAGGCACAGGGAAGTTAAATACTGTGAAAATTCAAGCTAGAATTTGAAAGCAGAAATGGCTGTCTTGGAAAATATATGTTTTGTCTTATTTGGATACGATTTGGTATCTGTCTTTACATTTTGGATCAAAATATTTTCTGTGAACAAAGGTAACCTTATATTCCTTAGTGGTAGGGGTTTTGTTTCAAAAAGAACCAGCCCTAGTAGCTTGTGATTTGGATATTCAAGGTTCTGAGTGGGATAAAGGATCTCTAGCATGAGTAGGAGTAGCTGAGAAGTGGCAAAATACATGAGCAGAATAAGGCAGGAATTCTCTGGCAAGCTCTCTAAGTTAGGTTCCAAAAGTTCCTTAAGACCCTCAGAAGTACAGAATATTTAGACAGACAAGTCCACTCCCAAGAACTGAATATGGATAAAGATATTGGATAATAGCCACAGTCCTCAGCACTGAGCCTGAAGTCCGAGAATTCAACATCGATAAAACCAGTACTGGCAAGCATTTTATGATCTATTTGCCTATTATGCATAAACTTGTGTTCTTTAAAATAATTTAAGGATTTTGCAAGAAAAACATAGATATAAGAAAACCCCTAAAATAAAGATAAATGCATCAGAGCCAGGTAATTCAGAAGGGAACATCTTATATCAGAAACAAACAATAAGCAAAATTGGGCTCTGCAGTCACGCACCCACATTTAGCTCTGAGCTCCCTGGCAGCCAGGATGGAATTAGGGAAGAAGAAGCAACCAGTGTGATGTCTGAGTATTTAACAGAGGCCACTGCCTTTTGCTTTTTTCTCATCTCCTGATACACATGGGAAGAACAAGAAGTGTGTTAAATGAAGGTCACTCTGAACTAAGCTGGAAATGATAGACCTGGGATCTTTCACAAATGTTGATACTCAGACACTACCTGTCTGAGTAATTCTTTTGTAAATGAGCTGATGTGAATTTATTATTCAGTGAATTAATCAACAAGCATACACTGAACCTCAGCTAAGGGCCAGGCACAATTCCTCTCTCTTGAAGGCATACAGTCGATATAAAGAGTGCTTGATTATCTCCCAAATGGTGGGTATAAATCAGATCTTTTCAAAGTATTTTCATTATAGAATCTCTTCTGAAACATGCAGTGCACATACACACACACAGACTCAGAGCAGTGACTCAACAGTGAGAAAGACAAAGGATCCTGCTCTCCTGGAGCCTGTACTCTGGTGGTGTCTTGGTACGCATGTCACGGAAGTCAATAAGGAAGAATGAGTCAAAGCTCAGGCTCTGAAGTCAAGGATTTAAGCGCATATCTTAGTCTCAACTAAATGTGTGCCATTGACCATTCAACAAAACTGTTCCAGATCTCAATTCCACTTAGGCAAAATAGGGAAGACAATTCATAGGGCTGTTGTGTGGATTAAATACGATAGTGAGCAATGACTGGCACAAAACTGTTCCCAATACCTGTTGGCTAGTAATGCATTCAGTTCAGTTCAGTCGCTCAGTCATGCCTGACTCTTTGCGACCCCATGAATCGCAGCACGCCAGGCCTCCCTGTCCATCACCATCTCCCGGAGTTCACTCAGACTCACGTCCATCGAGTCCATGATGCCATCCAGCCATTTCATCCTCGGTCGTCCCCTTCACCTCCTGCCCTCAATCCCTCCCAGCATCAGAGTCTTTTCCAGTGAGTCAACTCTTCACACGAGGTGGCCAAAGTACTGGAGCTTCAGCTTCAGCATCATTCCTTCCAAAGAATTCCCAGGGTTGATCTCCTTCAGAATGGACTGGTTGGATCTCCTTCCAGTCCAAGGGACTCTCAAGAGTCTTCTCCAACACCACAGTTCAAAAGCATCAATTCTTCGGCGCTCAGCCTTCTTCACAGTCCAACTCTCACAGCCATACATGACCACAGGAAAAACCATAGCCTTGACTAGACGCACCTTAGTTGGCAAAGTAATGTCTCTGCTTTTGAATATACTATCTAGGTTGGTCATAACTTTTCTTCCAAGGAGTAAGCGTACAGATGAGGAAATTAAAATCGAGGAAGGCAGCAAGAGGAAGTCATACAACTAGCAAATGGTAGAACTTGGAGTCATATCCAAAGAGTATGGCACAAAATTTTGTTTTCTTCAACAAACTTCACTGAAAGACAAGGTCATGGAAGACAAGAGCCAGATCTCAAAATGTCTGGAATGACAGGCTAGAAAAATTTGAACTTAACAATAATGAGCCATTGAAGTTTTGAGGATCATACCAGTGAAATGATTAGAATGTGGTTGTAAAGGGACTGATTTTCTGGCAATATAGAGAATTGCTGAAAGATCAATTAATAGAGATTTAAGATTTACTGAGACTTATATTTCAGCTTTTAATGAAAATGTAAAAGCCTTGCTGCCATAGCTCCAAAGAGGGCCCAGTTACTGAAAGATTAATTTCAGTGGACTAGGATCAATGAGAACGAACTAAGTTCTAACACTGAACATTCTTGAAGATGAGACCATCTCTGGAGACTGCAGAACAGCAGCTAACATAGCCAGGACAGCTTAGTATAAAAGGTAGGAGGCACTTGGGCCTGTGGTCATTCTCAAACACATAGCTATCCATTTCTTTACCTCTTTTGAGTCTCATTTCTCTCATCTACAACAAAAGGATAATAAAAATACCTACCTCCGAGGGTTTTTGTGATTTTAAAACAATTACTTTAGAAAAAGTGCTTAGAACAGTGTCTTGTACACAGTATGTGCTCACTAAACCTCAGCTCTTATTATTACAATAATTAGATTTATGACTTGGAGAGAGTTCCTTAAGCTTTTTGAACTTTGGTGTCTAGTTTAGTTTAGATACTAGTGTTTAGTATCTCTGAGTGGGGACCATACTATAAATCTCAGTTCTATGAAAGGTTTTTTTTTCCACATCTTTAAGTTATATAAGCAGGATGAATATTTTGCTTCATGTATGTATTTTATGTATAGCTTTTTTTTTTAACTGAAAAAACTTTCTAAAACTGCCGAATGTTATCATCAGTGGCATCTTAGTGTCAAGGGCTTATCTTCCATAACTCTTGACGACAAAGATATTATATGGCCCAAGGCATAGTACACAGGAAATATTAACATTTTTTTTGTTCCTTTTGTTTCCAGAACTTCATTTTTCCATTCCATTGATATATGGGCATTTACATACATCTTAATTTTTATTTCTTTGAAATAAAGTACTCATTTGCTATGTTTGCTTTTTCAAAAGTAGACACAGATCCATTCCTCCCCCTCACCTTATAATGTATTTCAGGACATTAATTCTTAGACTCTGTTTTAGGCCAGAAACACTTAAGCAGCACAGTGGTTAAGAGCCAGGGTTTCTAAATTAGACAGACTTTCAACATTCTCTTGTACATTAGTTGATAATAATGAGATTAACCTTAAAGGAGGTTTGGAAACTAAATAAAATGCTAAACATGCTGGTGGTGATGTTTTAGTCTCTAAGTCATATCATCTCTTGCAATCCCATGGACTGTAGCCCACCAGGCTCCTCAGTCCATGGAACTTCCCAGGCAAGAATACTGTACTGGGTTGCTATTTCCTTTTCCAAGGGATCTTCCTGACCCAGGGATTGAACCCACATTTCCTGAGTTACAGGCAGATTCTTTACCCATTAACCACCAGGGAAGCCCAAATACACAGTACTTGGCATATATCATCCCTCAGCAAATCATAGCTCTCATTGTTTATTTTAGCAACAATCATGAGTTCTCTACCATCTATGGGCAACAAAATTATGAGCATTAGAATTCCTAAATAAAATATATATTTCATAAATCCATTGATTATTTAATGTGCTTTAAATGATCTTAACAGATCATTGATTTCAGTGCAGAATTGCCATATTCTAAAATCAGGGATAACTCTGTCCCCCAAGTACGCAATTTAAAAATATTAAAACTCATGTTAATAAAATATAAATAAGACATATCCAAAAATGATATTCCTATTATACACTCTATGTCAATGAAGGCACTTACTGACATTTAAGTAATGGACACACTTATGTTGTCAAAGTCCATGATGACTTCTGTTGACACAATTGCAAAAATTGTAAGAAGAACATAAAACAACTGAGAAGAAATTCCATTCAGTGCTGAGGGTATTTCTAAAAAGGAGATTCATGGAGCATAACAGTTTAAAGTATAAAACAAGTCAATCCTATAGCATGATAAACTACAACCAGAGTTGCCCAGTCCCTACAGGAATCAAAGGGGAAAACTATACATTCAGTGACCATATCAAGTGTAAGATTTATCCTGATTCTATAACTGCAAAGTGAAAAGAGGTCACAGAACTGAGTGAAGCCATGAGTCACCAGTCCTGGAGGGAGGAGGATGGGCAAGGTCATCACCCCACCCCATACCATCCCATCCCCATGCATTTGAAATTTCACAGAATGCCCTCCTTGATCTGTCTGTCAGGATCTAGTAATTAAAATCATGTTCAAGTCAAATAGGAAACCTAGTAGAACTTCTCCACTAGGTAAACCTTTTTTGGAGAATTAAAAATAATTTTCATAGAATTAGTCAACATTATTAAATTCTTACTATGTGGAAACCCCTGGGCTAAGTAAATACTTCTGTATAACTGGTTGAGGAGCCTGCCTTGTTAATCTTTATGGTCCCAGCACATAGCATAGTATTTGGTACATAAAAAGATATTCTATTAACATTTTTCTCAATGAAAACAATAATTTTATCCACATAAAAATGACATCAAAAACTGTCATATCTCCTTGGTATTTTTTGAAATGAGAACTCCATACTTATAATTAATATTTACCATCTTTCAGTCTTTTTGTTTTTGTTTAGGTAGTCAGAGTTCATTTCAGAAAATTGTTTTGCTCAAACAAGTATAAACAAACAAAACATTTTATTGTGAAATGTTACTCAAATTCAAATCCTTTTGTATTCAAGTTCCTTTTGTATTTTAACCTTAAAAATACTTCCATCTGGATATTAATATATTCTAAAATTTCATCTTGATGAAGGACATTAGAATATCCTCCTTTTTTAACTTTAATTATTGCTGAGTTTTCTGGGGTCATTTCCATCTCCGTTGTAAATGCAAGTAGAGCATTGTATTTTCTTTCCCTTTCATCTCTTGTAGCTCCCTAGATCCCCACAGTTTTTCAAAAATAACTGTAAATGATGCAGTTAGCATGCTTGCCAGTTTCTTTCATCCCGCAGACTAGAAGGTATATCATCAGGGCCTGCTGATTTGTAGATATGCTGACTTTCCAAGGACTCACTTAGCCTGCTTTTGTAGATAGCTATTTTTACAAGATCTTCATTACTTCCTGATTGCCCAATATTCTTCTTCTTTTATTCTTCCCAAAGACCAATTTATAAGGTAAGTTCAAGGCCTCAGACATGTTAAAGTTATCATTAATTTTAAGATGCTCCAGTTATGAGTCCACTGGTCACAGCATTGATTGCGACCCTACTGTGTTCAGAGCTCTCCACTTACCAAAGCTATGAACAGCTGGAGGCTTTTATCCGTCAGAGCCTTTTGTCCTTATTATAATCTTTTTGTTACTTCTATCTCATGCTCTCTTTTGCTATAGTTTGTTACTCACTGCAGTGCGTGAGTTGGGTTTATCGTCTCAACTTACAATAGAGGTGACATGCTTGCCTGAGCAATCCTGAAAAGTATTCTAAGAAAGCACACTCTGTTTTCACAGTTAGGTTCTGCTTTACTTATGGAATTTTTTGAAGTTGGTTTGTGTCCCATGCTCACTTGTTTAATGTTTTCCAAAATCAGATTCATTGGTATTTATTATTAATAATGTATCCAAGTAACGTAAATGCCTTGATTGGAATAGCACTCAAATGGTTGAGTTAGAGGGGTTGTTGTTCAATTGCTCAGTTGTGTCTGACTCTTTGTGACATCATGGATTGGAGCATTCCAGGCTTCCCTGTCCTTCACTATCTCCCAAAGTTTGTTCAAAATCATATCCATTGAGTCAGTGATGCCATCCAACCATTTCATCCTTCATCACTCCCTTCTCTTCCCTCCTTCAATCTTTCCCAGCATCAGAGTTTTTTCCAGGGAGTCAGTTTTTCACATCAGGTGGCCAAAGTATTGAAGCTTCAGCATCAGTCCTTCCAATGAATATTCAGCACTAATTTCCATTAGGATAGACTGGTTGGATCTCCTTGCTCTCCAAGGGACTCCAAAGAGTCTTCTCCAGCACCATAGTTTGAAAACATCAATACTTCAGCACTCAGCCTACTTTGTGGTCCAACTCTCACATCCATACATGACTTCTGGAAAAACCACAGCTTAGACTGGCCTTATAGTTAGCCTAGACGCACCACAACAATATTAATAAATAATAATATAGCTGACCCTATTTGTATTAATCAGTCAGTTCAGTTCAGTCACTTAGTTGTGTCCGACTCTGTGACCCCGTGGACCGCAGCATGCCAGGCCTCCCTGTCCATCACCAACTCCTGGACTTATCCAAACTCATGTCCATCGAGTCGGTGATGCCATGCAACCATCTCATCCTCTGTTGTCCCCTTCTCCACCTGTCCTGAATCTTTCCCAGCATCAGGGTCTTTTCAAATGAGTCAGCTCTTCAAATCAAGTGGCCAAACTATTGGCATTTCAGCTTCAACATCAGTCCTTCCAATGAACACTCAGGACTGATCTCCTTTTGGATGGACTGGTTGACTCTCCTTGCAGTCCAAGGGATGCTCAAGAGTCTTTTCCAATGCAACAGTTCAAAAGCATCATTCTTCAGCACTCAGCTTTCTTTATAGTCCAACTCTCACATCCATACATGACTACATAGCCTTAACTAGATGGACTTTTGTTGGCAAACTTATGTCCCTGCTTTTTAATATGCTGTCTAGGTTGGTCATAACTTTCCTTCCAAGGAGTAAGCATCTTTTAATTTCATGGCTGCAGTCACCATCTGCAGTGATTTTGGAGACCAAAAAATAAAGTCTGCCACTGTTTCCACTGTTCCCCATCTATTTTCCATGAAGTGATGGGAACAGATGACATGATCTTCGTTTTCCAAATGTTGAGCTTTAAGCCAACTTTTTCACTCTCCTCTTTCACTTTCATCAAGAGGCTCTTTAGTTCTTCTTCACTTTCTGCCATAAGGGTGGTGTCATCTGCATATCTGAGGTGATTGATATTTCTCCCAGCAATGTTGATTCAACCTTGTGCTTCATCCAGCCCAGCGTTTCTCTTGATGTACTCTGCATAGAAGTTAAATAAGCAGGGTGACAATATACAGCCTTGACGTACTCCTTTTCCTATTTGGAACCAGTCTGTTGTTCCATGTCCAGTTCTAACTGTTGCTTCCTGACCTGCATACAGGTTTCTCAAGAGGCAGGTTAGGTGGTCTGGTATTCCCATCTCTTTCAGAATTTTCCAGTTTGTGATCCACACAGTCAAAGGCTTTGCATAGTCAAGAAAGCAGAAATAGATGTTTTCCTGGAACTCTTGCTTTTTCGATGATCCAGCTGACAGTTTAATCTCTGGTTCCTCTGACTTTTCTAAAACCAGTTTGAACATCTGGAAGTCCATGGTTCACATGTTGCTGAAGCCTGGCTTGGAGAATTTTGAGCATAACTTTACTAGCATGTGAGATGAGTGCAATTGTGTGGTAGTTTGAGCATTCTTTGTCATTGCCTTTCTTAGGGATTGTAATGAAAACTGACCCTTTCCAGTCCTGTGGCCACTGCTGAGGTTTCCAAATTTGCTGGCATATTGAGTGCAGCACTTTCCCTGCATCATCTTTTAAGATTTGAAATAGCTCCACTGGAATTTCACCACCTCCACTAGCTTAGTTCATAGTGATGCTTCCTAAGGCCCACTTGACTTCACTTTCCAGGATGTCTGGCTCTAGGTTAGTGATCACACCATCGTGATTATCTGGGTTGTGAAGATCTTTTTTGTACAGTTCTTCTGTGTATTCTTGCCACCTCTTCGTAATATCTTCTGCTTCTGTTAGGCATACCATTTCTGTCCCTTACTGAGCCCATCTTTGCATGAAATATTCCCTTGGTATCTCTAATTTTCTTGAATAGATCTCTAGTCTTTCCCATTCTATTTTTTTCCCTCTATTTCTTTTCACTGATCACTGAGGAAGGCTTTCTTATCTCTCCTTGCTATTCTTTGAAACTCTGCATTCAAATGGGTATATCTTTCCTTATCTCCTTTGCTTTTGGCTTCTCTTCTTTTCACAGCTATTTGTAAGGCCTCCTCAGACAGCCATTTTGCTTTTTTGCATTTCTTTTCCTTGGGGATGATCTTGCTCCCTGTCTCCTGTACAATGTCATGAATCTCTGTCCATAGTTCATCAGGCATTCTGTGTATCAGATCTAGTCCCTTAAAACTATTTGTCATATCCACTGTATAATCATAAGGGATTTGAGTTAGGTCATACCTGAATGGTCTAGTGGTTTTCCCTACTTTCTTCAGTTTAAGTCTGAATTTGGCAATAAGGTGTTCATGATCTGAGCCACTGTCAGCTCCCAGTCCTTTTTTTGCCTATTGTATATAGTTTCTCCATCTTTGGCTGAAAAGAATATAATCAATCTGATTCCAGTGTTTGCCATCTGATGATGTCCATGTGTAAAATCTTCTCTTGTGTTGTTGGAAGAAGGTGTTTGGTATGACCAGTGTTTTCTCTTGGCAAAACTCTGTTAGCCTTTGCCCTGCTACATTCTGTATTCCAAGGCCAAATTTATATTTGTAGTAATAGATTACTTTAAAATATGTTTTGCCACTGTTAATAACATAAGAGTTTATAAGAATTCTACCTCACATTGTGACTTTTGAACATCACAATTAACTGCAAAAACTTGCTGTCAAACACACACTGCCCATCACTTTCTTGCACGATTCATTGGAAGCAACAAGTGACTTCCATCTTGAGTGGAGCACTAATAGTCCCACTCATTTAGAAAGCATGTAACTGCTTTTAACTTATGCATGAATTTCTGTGGCACATTTTGATTGTACCTCAGAATATCTGGAGAAATAAACAAGACTAAAACATTTTGTTCACTTTGTTAACATCTCAAGCGCTTTATTTTTTTCCATCCCCACTGATTTAATTATCTCTTTGTAACATAATTCCATCGTCAGGCAAAACATTTTTGACTCTTCAAATACTGGAGAAGCAGTGTGTCCAATGAACTGAGATAAATGGTTCTTGGGACTTGACAAATTGAGGGAAGGAGGAAAAGGGGGTGACAGAGGAGGAGACGGTTGAATGGCATCATCGACTCAATGAACATGAGTTTGAGTCAACTCTGGGAGATGGTGAAGGACAGGGAAGCCTGACGTGCTGCAGTCCATGGGGTCACAAAGAGTCGGACATGACTGAGCAACTAAACAAGAACAAAGACAATCGCAGCTGTTAATGAGACCATGTTTTCTCGTAGGACATAGCTTATCCCAGTGCCAGTTTCAGAACCTAGAAGGGAAGGAAAAGCAGACGGGCTTTTCCTTGGTGTGGCTCCTTCCCAATGGGCTGCCCAGCACCATCTCATGACACGCAAAGGGTTCTGACTTCGGACCTGTTGGGTTCAGGTCCCCAAATTTCTTCTCTTTATTTCTTGAAAACGGAATAGGTTACACTATCAGAGTTTCACCTTACACATATGTAAAATGAAAAATGTAGGTGCTTCATTGTTATATGTGATTCCAGGTGATGTCATAGGTATACCCCCTAGCATGAGATGGTGTACTGATTTCATTTATTCATAAATTTCATTTAAAAAGGAAAACAAACAAGATTACTATTCCTGGATAATCAAGCCCATATGAAATGAAATATATACACATTATCAACCTAAATATATGCACAGTACATTTATTTTTGATATTTTAATGTAGTTACTTTACTTATATCTTGCTAAATTATAAAATTCTCCCATGTTTGCCCACGAATGCCTCCAGTGCAAAAGTTTCTGCCCCTGGAATTAAGCAGAGTTTAATCACCTTTGGGTTCCATTGTTTCATTGTCTCAAACTCACCTTAAGTATATTTTAACTTTACATTTCATTGCATAAATTTGTATCCATAGCCCCCCAGGTTAAAGTAACTATTAACTCCCACTGAACTCTTACTCAGTAATGGGTACTGTGTGAAATGTTCCACCTGTATCATCTAGCTTTGACGTCAGGACCCCTCTGTAAGGTAATGTTAGGACTGAAGTCATCCTTTATAGGAGAAAACGGTGGTAACTGGCCCAAGATTACAAAGTTTACAAGTGAAAGATGTGAAATTCTATCACATACTGTCTACTGCTAGAGTCTGAACTCTTAATCACTACAATATTACTTTCAAACTAGTACCTCACTTAATAAAACTATTTATGCTGAAAGTGAAAACTGTAGGAATTATTAATATAAAGATTGGCAGAATTTCTCAACAGTCATATTTTTACTAGCAAATTGCAGTCAGATCTTTGAGTAGAAAGGTGAGATCATAGGCTTTCTACCTTTGAATAGAAAGGTAAGATCATAAGTTTTTTCTCTGTAAAAAACTTAGAAATAGGGCCAGGTCCTGTTTACCAACCTTCTTGCTATCAACTGCTATTTTCTTGAATATTATATATCATCAATAAACTAAACTGAAGTAATTATTGCTAAAAGAAAATAAAGCTTATAGCTTAGAGCTGCTGTGGCCTGAATACAAGAACACAAATGATTCTATTAGCTGTTGGATAATGTTGACAAGTGCTCACAGACCTATTACTACACTAGCAGAGACAGTTTTAGCAGAAATCTTGGAGGAAACCCCAAAGAGCATGATTGATCTAATCTATTTTCTTTTCAACCAAATGTATCCTATTTTTAAAGTTTCCAAAATAAATCCCTCACTACCCAGTATCAAGAGCAATTATTTCTGCATTGATTTTAAATAAGTGAAATCAAGAACCATCATAAGTGTAAAGATTTTGAGCTACTAGGTGGGCACCTCATTCAGAGGTCCTCTAGTGAAAAGGCCCGGGAAACCTCTTCTAGTGACTCAACAGCAGTCTCAGCTCTATCTGAATATTCTTTATTCTACTGCCTGTGTGTGGATATGGCATTGAGTGGAGCTTTCTTGTTTTCATCCTCAGCTACCCTATTTACAAATGTGGTCCCCTAGCATTTCAGTTTATAATTACATTACCTGGATAGGGAATGTATAGATTATTTCTAGGGTGCTAAAATGAGCTGTCTTCCATAAATATGTGCTGACAGTGAACCAAATAAAAGTGACACAATAAATACATGTTTGAAAGTATTAAATTTCATTATTTTAAAAAACAGAATGGTCAGTTATATCTTATTGTTGAATTAAACACTATATCTTGGTGTTAAAATAAATAGACTGATGAACACATTTGGTGGTTTGTTTTTTTTTTTTTTTTTTTTTGCAGTGTCGCTGTCTGTGAGGTGTAATAAATTGCTTTCCTGGAGAAATTCCTGGGGGAATCTCACTTGTTTATAAAATATGCTTTCTTTACAGATATTAAGAGTTCATTGATCTTTTATGTTTTGTGGAGTTTTGTTAAAATCAGCATTTGAGGAAAATGCTTTAAAAAGAATGTGAGATAATGCTTGTGAACTTATAATTTATTTTATTATATTAGAAAGATAGATGATAGATAGATGGACTGATCTTTCTATTTGGTGTCTTTTTCTGTAATTCTCATCTGATCAATAGCTTACTAAAGAAGTAGAATGATATTGCATGGTATTTTTAATTGGTCAATTTCTACTTCAAAAAATCTTCAGTACTTTTCTAATTCTCCCCCTTTCAATCCTCAAGGTTACATCTGCAATTATGCTATATTATTGAGGTCTTTCAAAATAATATATAGACACCTTAGTATTTTCTATTCTCCACTGATGGTTTTACTGTCCTTTCTCCTGATTTGCTGTAATAGAGCTGACTTACATGCATTCTGTGTGCGTCTGGCTTCATCTCTGTTTTGCAACGGCACCTGCTTGCTTCTTAAGCAATTTTCCTACCTTTACTTAGCACATTACGATGCCAATTGCAAGATCACCTTATAAATAAATGCAAACCTTCAGTGTTAATTCTGAAACAGTAAAAATAAATCAGTCAACAGAAGTCAATTTAATTATGAAGCTTATACTTTTTACTCTTCGGGAGTCAGCCAATAGCTTCTTTGTCAAAACTGAACTTTTCCTCTGGATATCTGCATTTGGCATCTGAAAGCTTCCCATTTTTCCCTCTTTTTTCATAATCTGGGAGAACTAGAGAAATTACTAGGATCATCAACAAGGATGGTTGAAAGAAGGAATTGGGTACACAACTGCAAAGGAGGATGTTTTCTCAATCTTTATGTGTGTGTGTGTGCATGTGTGTGTGTGTGAGAGAGAGAGAGAGAGAGAGAGAGAGAGAGAGAGAGAGAGCGGGGAGTATTAAAATAACAAAATCAGTGTCTGATGATGACAGATTTGGAACCAACGCATGAGGCAAAGGATCTCATGTGATAGAAGCAACGTTTTAATCAGGGTCAGGAGAACTTGAATTCATGGCTATTTTTACATCCAAATCCTTCCTGGGATCCATAAAATCTTTCATAAACTGCTGGAGGACCAGTAAACAGGTACAATGAATTTGAATATTTATGTTCTGATGTTGCATATATATGCATGCATGCGTGCTAAGTCACTTCAGTTGTGTTCAACTCTGTGACTCTGTGTGACTCTATTGACTGCAGCCTGCCAGGCTCTGTTCATGGGATTCTCCAGGTGAGAATACTAGAGTGGGTTGCCATGCCCTCCTCCAGGTTGAATATGTATATTACCCAGCAATTCCACTCTTAAATATATCCCAAACTCTTCACAGCAGTGCTCTTCTCGATAGCAAAACCTTAGCAAATGTCCTTAAAATGCTGAGGAAGTGAATAAATCATGGTATGGTCACACAAAGTATTATACTATAGTCACAACAAAAGAGCCACAGGGATGAGCATCAATGTACGTGAATTTTAATTGCAAAAAGAAGTCCAAAGGTGGCACACTACTCTTAAAAAAAAACAAAAATAAAAAACATACTTTGATGGTAAAAATATAGATGCATAAAAACTATACAACATGGAATGTTGGGAATGATAAATTTGAGATTCAAGATAACAGTTATCTCAGATGGGGGAAATATGGGAATAAGATTAGAAAACATGATTAGGTCTATGTTTCAGTATACTATGGCCTTCTCTCCCCACCTCCAAAAAGAAATCACCAGCCAAGTTTAGTGTGCTAAGTAAAAGTCATTTATCATATTCATGATGACTGTGGATCAAATATTTGGACATGGTGTAAGAGAATGACTGGGAGAAGGCAATGGAAACCCACTCCAGAGTACTCTTGCGTGAAAAATCCCATGGATGGAGGAGCCTGGTAGGCTACAGTCCATGGGGTCGCCAAGAGTTGGACACGACTGAAGCGACTTAGCAGCAGCAGCAGCAGCAGCAGCAGCAGCAGCAGCAGGAGAATGACTTGTCTCTGTTTCGTAATGACTGTAACCGCTGATGGAAAACTTCAAGGGAGAGGATCATCTGGAGACTCATTCATCCACAGCTTTGGTGATGGATGCTATCAGCCGGGACAGTCAGTTCCTCTTCAAGAGGATCTGCCCAGGAGGACTCTGCAAGGGATAGTCTGGGCTTCCTTATAGAATGGTGGACTGTCCCCAAGGGAAAGTATCCACATAGAGAGCTACATGGAAGCTAGAGACTTGGGCTTAGAAGTTAGGCAGCATTGCCACATTCTAATCATCAAGGTAGCCACAAAGTCCAAACCGGGAACGAGTAGGAGAAAATAGACTCTTTTAAAACATATTTTAATGCAAGATTTTGGAAAAACCTTGGGGACAAGAAATATTGCTTTGATCACTTTTGGAAAATACTTTCTGTCACAGTTCATTTTGAGCACAAAATTTAGATCCCTACCGATTACAAAATATACTCACCATCTTCTCAAGACTTCTCAAAGTGTCACTCATTGTGGCACTGGGCTCAACTCAAGGATGAAAATGTCATCCTCTAGATCAGGCCCAGTATAAATGAGGCATAAAGGTGGTGCTTTTGAGAAAATGTTAAAAACGGTACTGCAAAAATTAAGACAAAATGTTGCCACAGTTTGTTAATGCTTGGTGGCTTTGTATGAGCCTTAGAGATGAAAACTCAGTGAGGAGGAAGCATAGAACTAGGGGTAGACTGGTCTTGGGGGAGTATTAGTGAGGTCAGGGGGAGGAAGGGAAAGAAAGAGGATGCTCAGCAGATCTAAGCATGTTGTTCAGAAGAGGAAGATGCCTCCAACTAGATCTGGCCCAGGGGAAGCTAAGAACAGCCTGGGCGTGGCCGTGGCAGCTGTGTATAGAGGAAGGCCATAGATCTGGGCCCAGCTGGACTTTGGAATAGGGCCATTCTCACCAAGGTGTGGAGCAGGACCAAATGTCAGGACCCTATCAGGACTGCCCAGTTTCATAATGGGCTTTGATCAGAGAAGCGAGCCACAGACAGAGCCAGTCTTAAGTCCAGCAAGTCCCCTCTAACACTCTCAGCTCCCTGAGACTTGCCCTTGAGTGTTCCCTTCGCTGCCCATCACAGCGCAGGTCCCATTGGAGTGCAGGGGCTCAGTTACTGTCAGAAATGTAAAACTGAGGGCAATGAAACATACACCTTGTTCGTTGTTACATCCCAAAGATTTACCTACTGTAAGTGACCACCTGGAGCTTAATTAGTACCGCTTGATAAACATAAGCTACCTGAGTGAAAGCTGTAAATCTGCAATCTAGTTAACTAGGGGTTATGGGAGGTTGAGGGGTGATGGAGAGTAGAAAAGTACAGGCATGGATTTGGTGGTAGCTCATGTTGACTGATTGGAGAAGGAAATGGCAGTGCACTCCAGTGTTCTTGCCTGGAGAATCCCAGGGAAGGGGGAGCCTGGTGGGCTGCCGTCTATGCGGTCGCACAGAGCCGGACACGACTGAAGTGACTTAGCAGCAGCAGTAGCATGTTGACTGAGTGAAAGCTGGGAAAACAGTCAAGCTTTGCAGGAGGTGCCCTCAGTTGTTGAAGGACTGTGTGTGTGTGTGTGTATGTGTGTGTGTGTGTGCATGTAAATGCATTTGTGAAACATGAAAAGTTTGCTTTTGAAGAGTGAAGAAGATGAGAAGATGTGTATCAAGCACAGTAAACAGAGTAAGGTTGGTTTCGAATTCTGTATGTATTGGGACAAAATTCACTCAGGCATAGGGTGATACATATGATTCCACTGACTGAGAAATTTACAAGGGAGGTCTTGTGAAATCCAGGAACATACTGTTATAAACAAAGCAATCCTTAGGTCTCCTCTTTAGGTTGGAGGTTATCTTTTTTATTTGGCTATTGCTAATGATCTGCTACTAAGAAAACTTGTGAAAAAAACACTAAAAATTAGCAGCCAAATCTTATTATAAGTTCTTATTGTCTGAAGATCGTATAAGAGATCTAGCTACACATTCAAAATTACTAATATGTCAAGGGTGACCCAACTATATAAACCTGGAATAGGTATTCAGTTCATATTATGCAATGAAACTCATTACCAGAAATATAAAAAAGGTAGAGTGCTTTCTTTCTATTTTTATTTTAACACCAAAGGTAGAGTCCTTTTTACCAACCCAGAAAAGTAGTATTGCTCAGATGTCAGCATATGATGAGGACAAATTAGCCAGAATGCTATAAAAGTTGCTAAACTGTCATAGATCTGATAATCCCATAATTGGCCTAGAAGTTTAGAGATACATCATATATCTCTAAATATATCATCTATAAAATGACCATTTTCAGGTGTTTTATTTATAAACTAAAATCAAATTCTGTACAAAAAGGCAGTTCAGTATTGAAATAATAGTAAAGAAAGAAGGAACTCATATCCCTTCCTTTGAACTATTAATGTGACATCAGAAAAATTTGATGAAAGAAACATGCAAATTGCACCTTTTCCCAAAGGAGCCTGACTGGCTGTGGATAGCTGGGAAAGCACAGCCCTGATTATTCTTCCCCTCAACACAAAAATTCTCCTGACACCATCTGTCTGTCCTCACCTACCAAACATATCTGCTCCATTCTGAGAAAATGTCTCTCGGCAACTTTCTTCTCATAAAACAAAGTTATGAAAATAAACTAGCATTATTCATGAACATTTCACCAGTCTGAAACAACATGTGCAAAATAAAAATAAAATTTGGAAAACCACATCTCAAGGAAAGCACAAATTCAAATCATGAAGGGGGAGAAAAAAGAAGTCAGCCAATGCCATAATAATTCTAAAAGTTTCTTCAGTTTAAGGCAGGTTCGTTCACTTCTCAAGCCTGAGGTTGAGAGGGTATAACCCTTTTTTGCATTACATGAAATAGCTTCTCAAAAAAAAAAAAAAAATCTCCACACTTGCTATACAGTCCTGCGGTTAGCCTTGAAGCACAATAGGAAGGCAGTCAAGACACTCTGAAGAATATATTTGAGTGAACTGAACGACTTTAAAGGAAATCAGAAAATGACCTCCAGAGCAGTCATCTTCATAGAGATATTTATATTTCAATATTGCAGGAAATTTTGCTGCTTATCAAAGCTGGAAAGTAAAAGCACTGACTGGAGTTGAGTTTCCTGTCTCTTGGGATAAGTCTTTCTCCACACACTCAGTTCAGTTCAGTTTAGTTCAGTAGCTCAGTCGTGTCCAACTCTGCGACCCCATGAATCACAGCACGCCAGGCCTCCCTGTCCATCACCAACTCCCGGAGTTCACTCAGACTCACGTCCATCGAATCAGTGATGCCATCCAGCCATCTCATCCTCTGTCGTCCCCTTCTCCTCCTGCCCCCAATCCCTCCCAGCATCAGAGTCTTTTCCAATGAGTCAACTCTTCCCATGAGGTGGCCAAAGTACTGGAGTTTCAGCTTCAGCATCATTCCTTCCAAAGAAATCCCAAGGCTGATCTTCAGAATGGACTGGTTGGATCTCCTTGCAGTCCAAGGGACTCTCAAGAGTCTTCTCCAACACCACAGTTCAAAAGCATCAATTCTTCGGTGCTCAGCTTTCTTCACAGTCCAACTCTCACATCCATATATGACCACAGGAAAAACTATAGCCTTCACTAGATGGACCTTTGCTGGCAAAGTAATGTCTCTGCTTTTGAATATGCCACACATACTCAGTTTTTCATAAATCCTGACTTGAGGTGGGCATTCTTTCTGGTGATTTCCACACTTTCTTGCTCCTGACTGCACAGGTGATGCTTTACAAAGAATGGAAACTACCTAGTCTGGTCCTTAAGAAGCTTACACTCTAGTTCAGTAACTTTCAAGCTCTTTTATATCCACCCTAGAAAGTACATTTTTATATCACAATTGAGCAGACACACATAAGAATATTTGCATTTATATTTCTCAGTTAAAGAACAACAGGTAACAATAAAATTTCACTAAAAATATTCAAATTAAAAGAAAAATCCTTCCCCTAATGTTCTCTTCTTTGTGATTGCATATTTACCATTAAGTAAATATATAAATCAGGGAGCAGAATGCATCTATATATCACAAATAGGTGTACATGCAAACAACAAATAATTTTAGAAGCACAATTAGATAACTAATTAGGTTGAAAATTAAGTTTCATGATTAACTAACTCCAGGCTTACCCAAGATTTCGTGAGCCTCTCTAGAACCTTCATGCTTTCTAATTTGCTAAGCAACACAAATTTGAAATTTTTATGTAAATGATTGCAACCTAATAAGCTTTGAAAATTAAAGGAGAGGAACAAATTATTCCTACCATTTGTTGACTATTTGCTCTGTGGTAGGTAGGCACTGTGTTGTGCCCTTTACGTTCGCTGGTTTTTTAGGCTTGATATCAAGACCATGAGCAGGGAATATTAATTGTCCGTTTCATAGGTAGAAAAGTAAAGACTCAAAAATGTGAAGTGACTTGCTCAAGGTAAAAAATATTTTAGGTGCAGAGAAAGAATCCAAACTCAAGATTGTCTGGCTCTGTCCGCCTGCATGGCACCTGTCCCTAGCAGCCAGTGAGTAGCAGATGGCCCCGTGTAAGTCATGCACACACATGCATCGGGTTGTGTTTGTAAAATAGGTATAAGCGTATTCAGCCAAGAGAAATCGCTGACATGCATGCCCAGCTGAAAACCTCAGAAAGGGCATCCTGGGAGACAAGAGAGGATGTGATCAATAAATATTACAGCTGGCATGTTCATTTCTTAAAGTGTGTCAACCTTGGCACAAAACTCTGTGGTTCAAGAACTTATGCCTCTTGCAACACTTTTTTTTGAGATTTTATACTTGTACCATGTGTAAGATTTCAGTTTTTCTCATCTTCACTCTCCCTCTCTCTGTGTCACATATAAACAGACACACAGAGACACAGACTCCTAAACAAGTGCTTTACTGGACTCATTTTGAGTAAGGTGAGTTGTCATATTCTCCTAATGTTCTTTTTTCTTGTGGGATTTTTGGCTACCTCTTTGTTTTTAAAAAGGGATACAGCATGAAAAATCCTTGATTTAAAATGCACATTGTGAAGTATTTCTCTTAAAAAAGAAAAAAATAGTCCTTATTCTGAACTCAATTATCAACATCCACTAATTAATAGAAAGATTTGGATTTTATATTTTCTGGTTCCATCCAAAGTACACTAGTCCATGGATAGGACCATGTTGTTACAGCCAGGTAAATGCCACATATTCAATTCTAAATCTAAAGAATGCGCATCTTTGGATGGATTTACTTTTGTTCCTAATCACTAGAAGACGAAGTGTGTTCCCCCATCGGTTTAGAATCATTTGTGAATTTGCCCTTTCTATTTTCTCTTTCTTTCTTTCTTCCTTCTTTCAGCTGTCCTTCCCGCCTCACCACTTGAGGGCTTAAAGAAATCATATTTGTAGACAAGAGAAGAACTCTGTTGGTATATGAGGGAGTAATTTAATTATGCAAAACAGGAAGATGCTCTTTATATTTGGTCTTCTGGGCTTGAAACAATGTCATTAATCAGACTCTCATAAGAGTTATTTCAGATTTTTCGAAACATCAGCTTTCTTGGTTTTGTTCCTCCTGTAAGTTTTAAACTCTTTTTCTACCTACCTTGTATTCAGCAAGTAAAGATTAGGAACTGTTGAAATCTTTACATTATCTTAGTAATGTGCCAATTAAAGAAGGTGTTTTATCCTGATTACAAAGATTTGTCTGAGGTGGCCACCACTTTGTTAAGGCTGTTTTGTGGACATCTTCATAATTAATGGAAAAATCATTAGGAATTCAGTCTTTATTAACCCCTATAGCTGCAGGGGCCCATTTCATCTTAATTGCATTCATTTGGCACTGGCAGTATTATACAGCATAATCACTAATAAATGATCTTTTAATTTGTACCAATCAACGGAGCTTGCTTTCATGCCAATATTCCTGTTTCTTTGATGTTGACCTGTCTTGATTTTTGATCATTTGGGCTTAAGATGATTTACTGGAAAATCAATATCAATACCAGAACTGCTTGTATTCATACATCTGTGGTTAGGTTCTATTTGAGTGTATTTTGATTGAAATAAGTAGTGCTTGATTACCCATTCAGATGAGGGGGGAAGAAAGCATAATCAAATTGGGAAATCTGGTACTGTATTCTTATTCAAAGGAAAATAATTAGAAACTGTAGGGAAACTGAAGATTCGGGAGAGCAGTAGCGGTAACACTTCAGATGCCACTAATTAAGCAACTTTGTCCGCCACCTCCTAAAGGCCTTCACCAATGGACTAATATGCTATTAACCATTAGCAAGGCCAATGGGGGCTTTGGTTACACTTGTTAATGGGAAACCCCGAGACAGTTTCTCTCATTATCCCCCTGTCAGCACTGTCTCTGCAGTGTAAAGTGGTCGTCATTGTTCGGTGGGTCAGCTAACCAGAAACCAAGCTACTGTAAAGAAACATTCTGCAGCTAATTGAAAATGACTGAAAAATCCCCTTATTATCTAGTCACCTCTCTTTATTGGTGGAACAATGGAACATATATGGACTATGTGGGGGAAAAGGAAAGTTCAGGGTATGACATTGAATTTTTCCTGACTAATACAACTACAAAGAAGTCTTTGAAGATAATTCCAGGGGAAAAATCCACTCACTTTTTTTTTTTTTAAGATCATGACAGCCAGACAGAAGATAGTTAGTGTAGAATATTACATTTGCTGTGCTTAAGAGTACTTTATGTATATATGATTCCCTTCACTAGAGGAACTCAAAGCTTTTCCCATGAAACTGCTGAAATCCTCATTATCCTAATGAGTGAATGGCGCAAAACTGGAAAAGCCACAAGGAACATGAAGCTTAATCACATATTCTAAGCTATACTCTCTTTAATGCAATTTAGTATAAGGTATATCTATCTTTAAGTAACTCAAAACCTGAAAATCCATATTTGTAGGAGAAAAAACAAATCAGGTCTTTTATACAAGAAGGGAAGAGGAAAGAAGAAGGAATGGAATAATTGCTATGTTTAGAACAGTCTTTGCTTTGCAGCTGCTTTCAATTCATTGTTCTCCTTAAATTGTAGGATTTCAGAGTGCTTAAAATATGGTTCAAACAAATAGTCAAGGTGATAGACAAAATGTGAGGATCACATGTCTTAAGGAATGCTTAATTTGGGTATCTTAATTTGGAAATGGAAATTGTCTATTCCATCATCTTCAGAAAGATGTGGCAAGGCTCCATGTCATGGCAGGCAATTGCTCTGTTTCAGGCAAAGTTATCGGCACTGGAGATACAAAATGAATTAGACATGACACTTCACCTTGATGAATCCCAAGTCAAACAGAAGAAACAATAACATATGTTTATAACTATATTACAGTGTAGTAACTGAAACAAATTACATATTGCAAACTATAGGTAGCAAAAACCATATCATACACAGAGCAAAGATAACTGAGGCAATCTGAAGGGGTGGGGGAAGTTTCTGTGGAGATCAGACAATGTCAGTTGAGTTTTGAATGATGAGGAAAGATGGTGGAACAGGGAGTGGTCATTTTTGAGCATATTTCATGGGCATGATAAGCAAAGAAGAAAAACACTAAGTGATATGTTGTAAGCAGAGTAGCACAGACAAACCATTCAATGAGGCAGAGAATAGAGAAAAAATAGGTTGGAGAAGTAGACAGACACCAGATTCCTGCCTCCTCTGAATTTATCCTATAAGATATGAGAAATAGAAGAGTTAGCTTTGGATATAGATAGATCACTCTAGCCAAGTGGAGGGCAGATGTTCTGAGAAAAAAGACCAGAGATAGATTATTATTAGTCATCATCCTGTTTCAATGATCCAGACAAGAGATGAATGGAGTTTGAACTGAACAGTAAATGCAGGAGACATCAGTTTTACAATAAGAAATCATTCAAGAGAAGTGTGAGTAAGATTCTTGGGGAGGATGTCTGAAATAAAAATTGGAGTGTGTTGAGAATGGCACAGGGGCATCAAAGTCCTACAGGTAAGTAAAGAAAAGGATTTCGAAAAGGAGTCAGAGAAAGACAATTGGAGATAGAATAAAAACAATGAATATGAAGTACAATAAATTCCAGTGAAACTAAAGACTTTCACATAGAACAAGTAACCACTCAGGTAATAAATGAAGAAAAAACTACATTCAAGCAAAGTCTTTATAATATTTACTACATTTAGTCTCAGGGTTTATTAGTAACTTAATGAGAATAACTTTATCTTTTAGAGAGTAAGACCTAAAGTTATTGCAACAAAGAGATGAGAATGATAGGTACAGATGGACAAGTCTTTAAAGAAATTTACTAAAAGCAGATCAGTCTCATCCAGTGGCTAGTTTTGAATCAAGGGGACACTTTCTAGGATGAGAGACTTGAATGTGTTTTCAGGCTGCTGAAAAGACTCTGACAGTACAATATAGAAGAGCTGAAGATCAAGCTAAGAAAAGGGATAAAGGAAAACTGAAGTGCTGGGAAAAAAGCAGTTCAGAGACTAACATAAGAGCCCAATCATAATGGATGGAAAAAGAAATAAGCCAGAGTGGATAAAACAGATTAAGAAGGCTTCTGTAAAATCAAATTGCTGGTGAAAGTAACAAATAGAAAGGTCTGAAAGGATGGGAATGAACATGCATGATTGCTAAGGGGCTTCAGTCATGTCCGACTCTTTGCGACGCTATGGACTGTAGCCCACCAGGCTCCTCTGTCCATGGGATTCTCCAGGCAAGAATACTGGAGTGGGCTGCCGTGGCCTCCTTCAGGGCATTTTCCTGACCCAGATATTGAACCCGCATCTTTTTATGTCTCCTATATTGGTAGGAATGTTCTTTACCACTAGGACCATCTGGGAAGCCCATGGGGATTACCATTAGGAGTCAAATCTTTTCTGGACCTTTGAAAATGGTCTGCTAAGTTCCTGGTAATGCAGGGTTGATTGGTAGACTTCAAAGGAATTTAGATTAGTTAGGCCAGTCCACTTTTCTTGACTTCACCCAGGCTGATTTAGATCCCCTGAGATCTAAATCTCTAAAAGATTCTAGACTAAATGGGCCTCCCACATCAGAAATAACTAAGAACCAATACCTCTAGATTGTCACAATCTACACTGTTTTCTAAGTAGTTCCAATCCCACCCCCTCAAGTAAAAATATCTGTAGAAAGGTTTGAAAAACACTTGTTTAGTTGCTAAGTTGTGTCCTTTCAACCCAATTAGCAGGTTTTTTTCTTCTTTTTTTTTTTTCCTACTGAAAGTCTTCCTAGAGCCCTTAATAAGCTCATGAGCATCACGATTCTTCAAAAGGAGAATATAATCTGTAGTTTCCAACATTTATTAGATGAGAATACATTTTGATCCACAGAATTAGTTTAATAGATTGCCAAGCTGATGGGAAACACTGCCCTGGGCTTGCATTGAACAATAACATCCTTTGGTTTTAAATGCTGGATTCTTTCAGTTTAGCTTTAAATTTCAATTTGAGTGAGTGAGGTAGAGTAAATTAGTTAAGATATCTATTAGTCATGTTTCTTAATTACACACGTGCTGTGAACTATGTGCATCCATCCACTGCAGTGGATGCTGAGAGGTAGGGAGCAAGGATGTTTGAGTTGCTCCTAGGTGCAGGGTTCTGGACTAGTTGGAAGGGAAAGTGGAGAAAGTGGTTTGTATACTCAGAGTGCCAACGGACTTTTCTTCTCAGGATACACACTTTCTGTTCTAGCCCACCTCAGGACTTTTACTACAATATTCTTTCTTGTGAAACCTTTTTTCTGCACATTTATTCTTCCTAGCATGAATGAGCGGACAAAGTGATGGCACCCCACTCCAGTACTCTTGCCTGGAAAACCCCATGGACGGAGGAGCCTGGTAGGCTGCAGTCCACGGGGTGGTGAAGAGTCGGACACGAATGAGCGACTTCACTTTCACTTTTCACTTTCATGCACTGGAGAAGGAAATGGCAACCCACTCCAGTGTTCTTGCCTGGAGAATCCCAGGGACGAGGGAGCCTGGTGGGCTGCTGTCTATGGGGTCGCACAGAGTCGGACATGACTGAAGCGACTTAGCAGCAGCAGCAGCATGAATGAGATGTCTGTGTGTTCTGCATCTGTTTACTTTTAACTGCCATTCGTGTTTTTCTGGTCTTGAAAAGAGCAGGTCCTGACTTCGACTGTGTCTTCTCGTCTGATTTTTCCCTAGACTTCACACCTTCGGGTTCCAGTCAGTGCTCAGACTTCCTGTCTTCAACCTTGCCACATTTTCAAGTCCAGCAATAGCGTCTGCAATTTCTGTGCACAGTCTCGGAAAACCACCATCAACTAGTGGTCTCACATTCTTACACGTGTGCTCCAATTATCTAGATATGGTTGTCTTTGAAAACACTTTTTAAAGTTCTCTGGAAAAATCCTCCTGCATTTTTGAGAGTATATGTCTCTCTAAAATAGATTTCAAAGTTCTGACTTTGTAAGTAACAAAATCAAGACTTTGCTATTTTTAAGTTAATGCGTTTAAATGTTCCTTTTAAGAGCTTGATTAAAACTTATGCTGTTAATTGAGATTCATTATTTCCTTCAATTTAATAAGGTCTCATCTGAGGTTGCATTAAAAATATGGCACTACCTCACTGATAAATGTCTTCAAAATGTTTTTTTCCTGTTACTAAAAAATATAGTACCATCACTGTTACTGAAAAAAATTTTAGTGTACAAAAGACCACACTTTGCTAGCAATTTCAACAAAATCTGATTTCTATCCATGCAACATTTCCCTATTATCTCTTTTGATATTTAGGATAAATATGAATTAAAAGTCAGGGAAACCACCCAGCCACACACTCCCTCAAATATGTAAAATAAAACCATCACAAAACTCAGAACTTCAGCCATTTGCCTTATGAGAACACTTCCCAACAATGTGGAATTGTTTAAAACAAACAGACAAAGCAGGAAACATCAAAAAGACAAAAGCAAAGACTATTATTAGTGGATACTCAGGCAAAATGAAGCATGGTTTTATAAATTAGAGATTAAGTTGAGTTTTTTTCATGTATGTTTATGCTTTTGGATTTCTGATCTTTTGATATGGCATTTAAAAAAGCAGAACAGAAATGTGTTGATTTTTCATTCATTTTATTTATAGCAGCTTTATTTTGTCATATATCATTTAACCAGACAACAAGCCCACAAAATACCCTCAAAACTCTCAGGTTCACCAAAAGCCTCTGGAGAGCAAGGTAGGACACGCTTCTCCCAGGTTTCCCCATGCAAAGCAGACAAGTTGTCACCTTGCCTCATCTTCTTGGAGAGAGCTGCTCACTTAATTACTTATTTGCCCCCTGCCTGACCAGTGGAAGAATAACCTTTCTAGGGCATTCCTCTGCAGTTCTGTATGATTTGCTCTTTCTTTGGTGACCTGGGCCATGCCATCCCAATATGAGAAGAAGCAGCAAATTGAAGTCAGATACTTATTGGAATGAAACTCTCATTTTAAGAAGAAATTCAGATCTATTTAGCTTGACCTTGGAACTTGAATTAAATCTTTAGACACTCAACTTTCTCCAGGGAAGTGTGAGGTTTATATGAATTCGAGTGTATTAAAGCCAGTCTGGCTCTGATCTACGTACCAAGTTGGTTAATTTTTCATTTAAAGGACAAAGGGTTTCACTGGAACTAATTTAACTGACTTAATTTGTGATATTCACATGCCAGTTTATATTCTAAACCAGGAGAGGTTTTTTAAAACCATTAACATGTCATTAAAAAAACATAATACGTTCACTGATTGATGTTTTGGAGGCAGCCACAGTTGCCTATGGCTGGGGACTTCTGACACGGTTCATTTTTTGCCTTTGCTACTAACCAATTGTGTGACCCAGTATGAGGTGCTTCACCTTTCCCTGATTCACTCTCTGACTAATAAACTGAGGTTATAATAACTCCCTCTTCTATCTTTCTCAAAGGGGTATACTGAGAATTAACAAGTTAACAGTCCTTAAACACATCAAAATGATGAGTTAAAAGGCAATATATTACGACTTTCATGTTATGGAAACATATTTGAAATTCATTTTTTAATACCAGGAAATATTACTGCTCTGAGATTTAGCACATAAGTAAATAGAAAAATTAATTAGCTTGTTTCGTACTTTATCTGCTAATGTATATGGATTTGTAAGAACCCTGAATTAACAAAAACAAAAAAATCAAGTGCACATGTGAACATTATATTTGCAATATTTATTCCTAATTAATCTTTTCCATAATTTTTTTTACTGTTCAAAACTTAACGAGTGCCAGAAACTTCTCTTGATTAACCTCACTTCATCTCTCTTGCACTTTGTTACTCAAAATTCAATATTTACATTCATTTTATTCTATATGAGCTTTGTAAGAGTTTTAAAATGATTTCCTATATTGTTCTTTCCTCTTATCAACTTATATTATCTCTATGTCAGAGCCTGGGTACCTATTTCCTTAACTTTCCCACAGTACTCCCATTACCAGATCATAAGAACATTTCAAGAAAAATAACGTTTGCTAATTACACACCAACAGGGCTGGAGTTGGAATTTGATAAGTAGTTCCTTCCTCATCTTACTTTTTACCTGTCTTTATTAAAAATCAGGGATTACATCATGATATAAAGCAAATAGACACTTGTCTTGAAGATACTTACAAGTTCACGAGTGATTTTGTTACACATAAATGATGTAAATTTTTACACAATCTTATTTGTCATTAAATTGTCAATAAAATAATCCCAAAATGGTAATTACATTATCAGTTGAAAATTATAATAATATTTACCAGGATAAATCTGGATGCTTTTAAAACAATGAAATATTTGGCTATTGGAAAGAAAAGAAATTATAAGAGGAGGAAATTGTGACATTGGGTAGAGAAGGGTAGAAGCACAATGATATTTTAATTTTCAAGGGATAAATTTAGTACTATCTAATCTTATATTTGATGCTACTTGTAGTAATGTTTCTGATTTTGTTGTTGAAAGTTTCAAATCTCACAGTTTTTAGAGACACAGTTTTTGCCTGCCTGATTCCTTATGGAAGCAGTGTTTCTTTGGCTCCACCTAGTATGGTCTTCATCAGAAAAGGTGATGGCACCCCACTCCAGTACTCTTGCCTGGAAAGTCCCATGGACGGAGGAGCCTGGTGGGCTGCAGTCCATGGGGTCTCGAAGAGTCAGACACGACTGAGCGACTTCACTTTCACTTTTCACTTTCATGCACTGGGGAAGGAAATGGCAACCCACTCCAGTGTTCTTGCCTGGAGAATCCCAGGGATGGGGGAGCCTGGTGGGCTGACATCTCTTGGGTCTCACAGAGTCTGACATGACTGAAGCTACTTAGCAGTAGCAATCTTACATAAGATAAATGATTAGTATTATTTTAAGTATTTATAACGTAAGTTCTCAAGCATTCTTTTCAAATGGAAGGAAAAGTAGAAGACAAAACCTCTAATTAATGTAAAAGTGTGACTGAAGGAGACACCTTATAGCACCTTCAGTTCAGTTCAGTCACACAGTCAAGTCCATCTCTTTGTGGACCCCATGGTCAGCAGTATGCCAGGCTTCCCTGTCCATCACCAACTCCCAGAGTTTACTCAAACTCATGTCCATTGAGTCGATGATGCTATCCAACCATCTCATCCTCTGTTGTCCCCTTCTCCTCCTGCCTTGAATCTTCCCAGCATCAGGGTCTTTTCCAGAGTCATTTCTTTGCATCAGGGGGCCAAAGTATGGAAGTTTCAACTTCATCATTAGTCCTTCCAATGAATATTTAAGACTGATTATCCTTTAGGCTTAACTAGTTTGATTTCCTTGCACTCCAAGGGACTCTGAAGAGTCTTCTCAGCCTCTTCTCTCAGAAGAGAGAAAAGCTCTATAAAGAGCTTTCTTTATGGTCCAACTCTCACATCCATTCATGACTACTGGAAAAACCATAGCCTTGACTAGATCGACCTATGTTGGCAAAGTAATGTCTCTGCTTTTTAATATGCTCTCTAGGTTGGTCATAGCTTTTCTCCCAAGGAGCAAGTGTCTTTTAATTTCATGGCTGCAATCATCATCTGCAGTGATTTTGGAGTCCAGGAAAATAAAATCTGTCACTGCTTCCATTGTTTCCCCACCTGTTTGCCATGAAGTGATGGGACCTGATGCCATAATCTTAATTTTCTGAATGTTGAGTTTTAAGACAACTTTTTCACTCCCCTCTTTCACTTCCATCAAGAGCTCTTTAGTTCTCTTCATTTTCTGCCATAAGGCGCCTAGTATATCATGTAATTATTTTTTGCTTTGCCTTTTTCAAAAATGTATTGTATGTGTGTTAGTTGCTCAGTTGTGTCCAAATCTTTGTGACCCCATAGACTGTAGCCTGACAGGCTCCTCTGTCCATGGAGTTCTCTAAGCCAGAATACTGAAGTGGGTTGCCATTCCCTTCTCCAGGGGATCTTCCTGAGCCAGGGATGGAACCCAGGTCTCCCACATTGCAGGCAGAAATTTTACCATCTGAGCCACCAGGAAAGCCCTATTTTAAGTTTACTGCCTCATTATAAAGATCTAAATAGAACAGAAAAATATTTCTATGGTTAAATAATAAGAGAAATGCCTCATGCTCTTTATTTTGTCACCAGAATCCTTGGAGAATTTTTTGAGAGTTCGCTATTCATTTTAAAAAAGAAAGGGAGCTCGCAGACCAGAGCCCTGCTCTCAGTTTTCTGTATCCAGTTAGTATCATGAATCTGTCTTCCCTCAAGGTGAAGGGAACAGTCCCCAAGTCTGTAGCTCCCAGCACGAGCTTGCTGTACAAAGTTTAAAATACACTTTTGTTCCATAAACATCATAAATATCAGTGTTGATAAGACAGAGATAAAATGTATCAGAGTATTATTCCAAAATAAAGGGGCAAGGGTCATGCTCCATTTCTTGCTAACTCATTTATTCTGAAATTCATTTTCTTCATAAAATTTGGAAACTTATTTGCACAAAATTGGGCAAAGCATTCTCTTATCTTTTTCTGTATTTGCAGTTATAACAAAATTCTTATTTCTAACACATATTTTCTTCATTTTCTTATCACTCCTAATTTTTTTTCTGACTAGCTATTGATTGGTCAATTTTCTGTTTTTAAGAAGGCAAGCTTTTTGACTTATTTTACAATGTAAATGTTTTCTGCCATTTTTTAATCTCAGTTAATGATTACCTTATTTTTTAATTATTTCTTTCTAATTTCTAAATAATAATGTTCCATACTTTCTTATGAGAGTAGCTTTAGCCATGTCCTATAGGTTCTGTATAAAGTATATTCATGCAATTTTATCTTCTGTATAGTCTCCAATTTAGTATGTACTTTCTTTTTTATTTTTATTTTTTTACTTTTCTTATATTTTAAAGAGATTTATATTTTAAATGTTCAAGTTATTTGGATTTTGCCTATGATTTTATTTTTAAATTCTAAATTTACTATACTGTAATCATGGAATGTAATCAATATTGTACTTTTTAAAACTTGAAATATAATAGTGGTTGATTTAGAATGTTGTGTTAGCTTCAAGTATATAGCACAGTGATTCACTTATATATATGTATGTAACAGTCATGTGTGTATATATATATATATTCTTTTTCAGATACTTTTCTATTATAGGCTATTAAAAAATATTGAATATAGTTCCTTGTGCCATATAGTAGGATTTTCTTGGTTATCTATTGTATGTACAGTAATATGTACATGTTAATCTCAACCTCCTAATTTATCCATTTTTATTGTGGTTTTTCTCTATGGTCTGATATTTGTATATAGTCAACAGGTTGAAAACTGCCCCAAAATAAGTAATTTCAAGTACACAATTAACCGTTTTGCTAATGGTTTTAAGCACATTCTGATAGTTATACTTATTTTTCATGTATTTAGTTTCCTCGGCCGTGAGGTGTGTTCCCACAGTTTCTTATAATTCTGATGGATTTTGCCTTATACATTTTGATGCTCTGTCATTTGGCACATTTCTATTACAGTTGTTTCTCTTGTGAGTTATACCCTTATCATTACAAACTTGGTATTTTATAAATCACTTTAGAATTTGGGTCTGGCTTTTTCTCCCCTCTTCCTCTTCTTTTTCCCCTTCTGCTGCCTTAGGTCTTTGTCATTTCTTTTACTTCCCACCTATCTGAGATATTCTATTAGTCTGGTGTCTTATCACTGCATAAAAATGAATTATATTGTGCCATCCAGCAAGATGCTGTTTTTTTACATGTAAATGCATTCCATTTATATTTTACTATAACAGATGTTTTGTCTTAAGTTTATTATTTTATGTAATGATTTTTGTTGTTATAGTTTTTAAACCTCTCTTCCCCACTAACTTTTTAAGTATATACTAAGGATTATTCCTGGACTGATTTTGGCACCTAGAGGAGTAGAAATAAAAGAACTTGCTCAATGTCGTTTTTGTTGAATGAATAATAAAAATTAATAGAATGCAATTCACTGATTTAAATACCTTCAAGTATATAGCCTTACTCTAAATAAACTTACATCTTTTCCCAACACTCTTATATGAAGAAAATGAGTAGCCTTACTTTTTTTTTCCGCCTCCTCTTCCTGACAATCTTTGATATTTGGTTAGGTATATTATTTTTAAAATATCAAAGTTTCCATTTAGCTCTATACTCGTATTTCACACCACAGATTCCTCATTCTCACATTCTTTATTTGATTCCTGGCTAGATATTTTCATTAAGTAGTTATTTTCAAAAATGTCTCCATATTCTTTCAGGTTCTTGCAAGATTTGAGCATCTTTCTGTTGCTTTTATGCATAGACCATAATTGAACTGGTCATAACATTCTGGGGCCAACTTTTTAAATTAAGTTGTTTTCTCAGTGTGCTGCTGCTGCTGCTGCTGCTAAGTCGCTTCAGTCGTGTCCGACTATGTGCGACCCCATAGACGGCAGCCCACCAGGCTACCCCATCCCTGGAATTCTCCAGGCAAGAACACTGAAGTGGGTTGCCATTTCATTCTCCAATGCATGAAAGTGAAAAGAGAAAATGAAGTCGCTCAGTCGTGTCCGACTCTTCCCATGGACTGCAGCCTACCAGGCTCCTCCGTCCATGGGATTTTCCAGGCAAGGGTACTGGAGTAGGGTATAAACATTCAAATTTATTGTCTTTGGAAATTTAATGTGTCTGTGACCACTTTTGACCATAACTTTTATGGATTATTTAATACTTCTAGTTGTTTTCTCATAGGATTTTTTTTATCTTTGTAGTTAAATAAAATTATTAAAATATATCTGAGTGTTGATTGTTTTAATAAAATGCTCCCCCCAAAAAAATCTCATGTGGTACTCAGATATCCCATATTCTATATTTTTTCTTTTCTTTAAGTTTTCTTCTATTACAACTTTGACTGTTATTTTGTTCCACTTGCTTTGCTGTTTTCTTTAGAGTATGTATGCGTGGGATATTCTTCAATTTTCTCCAGTATCTATAATGTTCATTTTTATTCTTTTTTCTCTCTGTTTTTTTACATTCTGTCTTATATAATTTTTTTCAAGCCTTGGCTGCATGACACTGTTTCAGTAGTATTTATCTTGCATGTTTATGTTTCATTTTGTGATTTTAATTTATGAAGTGGTTTTATTATTTGACTCAGTTCCCCTTCTGAGCTCTGTAGCTTATACATTGTATTCTTCTAGTGTGTTATCATTGTTTTTTCTTGCTCTTACATCACATTTAAGACTTCTTAGTAATGATTTTCTCCTCAAATATATGAGAACAAAGACCTGTATTTATCTGAATTTCTTATTTACTAGAATTATTCTTTTTCCTTTTATACATTTCTTTGCCTGCACAGGTTTTATATTATTTTCATTCTTTTGATATATGTATACGGAGTAATCTGTGAGGTTCTTTATGTCAGTTCTGTGTGAAAGGGCTCTTCTATCCAGGCCTACTGTTCACTGAAAAATAATGTGAGATGAACAGGAAAAATGGAGTAAGTTGACCAGCAGCTATGCACACCTGGATGTGTGTTCATCCAGCAATTTATACTTACTTGTTTCCTCTCTAAGAACTTTCTTAAAACCCAGTTTTAAGAAAAAATAAAAATACCATATATTTAAAATTCATCTTTATAAAATGTTTACCTGTGTTATTTGTTACTTTGTCAATCAACATGTTTCAAAGACTTTTCATGTACACGGTTCCATAGACTCTATTTCATATTTAAGAGTATCCACAATTTTGTGAAAATGGAAAGTAACGCACCTCAAGAGACCCATGAGACCTGGGTTCCACATATTGAGTTGTCTAAGTTAAGATTTTTTTCAGTTTGAAAAAATTATTTAAATTCTCTATATTTCTGATTCCTGAGTTTAGGTAAGTTAATCATTGAAAGTGAAATTGTAGTCACTCAGTTGTGTCCAACTCTTTGCAACCCCATGGACTATAGCCCACCAGGCTTCGCTGTCCATGGAATTCACTAGGCAAGAATATTGGAGTGGCTTGCCATACCTTTCTCATTAATTGCTTATAAATTGAAATCTCTTAATACTGGAAAATAGAGCAGTGATATATTAATTGAAAGCTACTGAAGTTTTTGCAAATGATTTTTATTCAACCTGTTCATGGGGATTCTCCAGGCAGGAATGCTGGAGTTGGTTGCCATGCCCTCCTTCAAGGATCTTCCCAACCCAGGGATTGAACCCAGGACCCCCATACTGCAGGTGGATTGTTTACTGTCTGGGCCACTAGGGAAGCCCAAGCACATCTACAAAATAGATTTAAAATCCATGGAACTTTTATTTATACATTTAAACAATTCTAAGCTCAGAAAATATGTAGGCATGCTTCCCTCACTGCTGACCATGTTCATGTGTCTTGGAAATATCACATCATAAAAATCTATTCTTACGTTAGAGTAAGAAAACTTTGTTAAAGCTTGGACTTATCTCTGTATTTTCCCCGTAGAGATTAATCTTTTTGCATTTTCAAATCAAAGTAAGTCAAAAATAGAAATTTTTATTACAATCAGATCTTCCTTTTCTATATGAATATTGACATCAAAATTCAGAGAAAAGTTACATGCTGCCAAACAGTAAGTTTTGCTGTTGAAAATAAACCATAGCTTGGAATCATTTGCCTTACTCTGTAACTGTCTGTGTATTACATTATGAAATGACTTGCAGTGTCTTTTATGTGGGGTTGAAAAAAAAATACAGATACTTAAAAACACACAAAAAGACAACTAATAAAAGACCTACATTTTACTTACACTGAAAGCTATCAGAGAAAGAAATTACAAAAGAAAAAAAAAACACCCTAATTTAATGAGAAAAAGGAGAAGAAAAAGAAAAGAGATTCTAATGGGTCACTTTCTCATACACAAGCATTTAGTCTACAGTAATCTTCCAGGACTGTCAGATTTGATTGAAAGATAATGCAAGATTTTTTCTTGCTACAATTTATAGCATGTATCCATTAGGAATAATTATGGTTGCATGATTTTGCTAGCTGTTATCTCTACAAGTGTTACTAATGGTTTTATCAATTACTCCCTGTCCAATAACGGCATGGTTGTAACCTAATTTAAAGACACTCTATCACCAGGCTGATTTGTGTAGTAGTAAATGACAGCATTTGAGACACCAGCCAAATGACTCACTTCAGTGACTTAGTTAGTCTCTAATAATTAACAATTAGTAGGTACCTAGAGAAAGCTCAAGAGACTGGAGCTCCCACATTTCTCTTTCTTATCTAAATGTAAGAAGTTAGCGAGACTTCAGTTATTCTTATTAATAAAAGTGAAGACCTCTGTGGGTTTGAAGAACATGTGTATATAAGAGACAGCTGTTAATAATTCCTATTTAAAATAAAATTAATCAGGAGTGATGTGTGTTCAGGAGGCTGTGTCTTACCATATTTGAACTGGTAAATACATTAAGAGCCACAAGTAGAAAAATTACTATTTTTTTCCATGCATGTTAGTGCTTCAGTTCAGAAGTAAAGTCAATGTGCTAAAAGGGGAATAGTGTTGGCAAATTTGTGCTATTTCTTGAACTTTAAAGGGAAAAATGCTGGATGTGCAAAAAGAAGCACTTCATTACAGATCATTAGTGAGAACTTTATGTACAGCTGAAGGCTCAGAAAGGTATTGCCTGCTTAGAACTAGCTGGGAAGAAATTTGAAATCCCCCTCTTTTTTTTAATGAATGTAAAAGATGATTTTTTTTCTCTAAAGATGTTGTCTCTAAGGATTTTTTCAAAGAAATCGGCCCATTTTGAAAGTCTAAATAACAGCCTGAATTTCCAGCTTTAAGTGACCTACATTTCCTGAAAGTAGTTCGATTTCTCAGGGTGAAAGTTGGTGAAAGTGAACAAGGATGCATAGAGGACTAGGGTTCTTGCTCTGTGTTGCCCTTCTGTGGAGTGCATTAGCATGCTTTGGATCCAGCCTGATGAGACCAAGTTTCTTTGGGATAATTCATCAATCAGGTGACTGTGTCAGACCTTAGTAAGCCCTTCAGGTAAACCATGAATTTAGGATAATCCGTTTACCAGAAGAGTAGACCAGATAGAATGATGAAAAACTTCCTGCAACACTATCATGTCATTGCCAGAGATACCAGAAAATCCCAATCTGTAGAGAAAAGTGACACTGTGCTTTGTTCTGAATTGCATTATCCTCAGTAGTTTCTGTGAGGAAAAAGGAGAGCAGGGCCAACTACAAAAATATTACAGCCTTGAAAGATGTAGAAAGGTATGGAACGTCATCTTTAAATATACCTTCACACTTGCAAGTAAACCTAGTTTGACAGTCACAGTTCATCACAATCATGACTAGTAAACAGACGCTCCTAGATAAATTCAGATGGGCATTTGCAACCCCAGTTCCTTTGACTTGCCCCCGCAAATGTGCTAAAGGAGTCAAACATGTGAATGCGCTAAAAGCTCAGGTCCCCAGCCACGCCCTGCTACAGACTATCATTTCTTGCCCATGTGTTTCTGTCACCGTTTTGTGCTCATCACAAAAGAAATCAGTGCAAAGGAAGAAAATAAGTCACTGAGGATCTGATCATCTCCTGAACAAGATCACAATGGCCAATTTGCAGAAATGGGTTCCTCTAATTTTCCCTTGTGGTGGTGATGAGATTATGAAATAGTCATAATAGCGCAAGAACTGCCCTCTCTGGAAGCTGCTAAGACAACTCCAACCATAATAGAGGGGCAAGGACTCGTGGTGTTTCTTACAATGGAGTTGAAGCTCCACCCCTCCTCATCCAGCTGTATTTGCATATTCTTTTGAAAACCACACATTGAGTATCTATAGCCCCAGCTGATGTCATCGGGCACAGCATGCAGCCACTAGAAGTGGGACAATTATAATTTTTGTAGCTGATTAATCATCATGAAAAAGTAACAGTCAATTGACTCAATCATACATCCATGGTGATTAATCACACTTCACTTGTGTTTTTTTCCCCCAAGTATTTTACTGACAGTGCAGATGTTGGTTGATTTTCTCCTTTAGCCTTTTACTTGGTCACAGATGTTAAGTAATCACCTTGTCCTGATACTTGACTTATCCATAATCTTCAGTATTACAAGCCCTTAAGAGAAAATGTGCTCTTTTCTTAGAAATCAAATGGTAACATAGTTATTACCTTTAAAAAAAAGTTAATCAATATATGAAATAGCCATAATTGTACTCTGTAATCACAGATGCTTTTTTTTTTTTAATAATCATGCTACTCCCCCATTTGTTCCCCAATGGCATGATTACTGATAAAACATTAGGAAAAAGAGCTGTTTTTCTTCTCTCCTCCTGGAATGTTAATGGCACAATTCTATTTAGATTTAATCCAAACCTAGATGTTCCAATCCAGATTCATAAAAGGGCTTTTTACTTTGGAAGCAGACAAAATTTACTCTTGAAGACAAAACAGACATGCTGTCACCTGAGCATAACGCTATGTGAGATGTCTCAGTTACTGGCCCATAAGAGAAGCTGCAATGATTCACTAGGACAGGATTTATAAAATTGCCACACACATGCGCACCCATGGGTGATTCATGTCAATGTATGGCAAAACCCGCCACAATATTGTAAAGTATTTAGACTCCAATTAAAATAAATAAATAAATTTAAAAATAAAATAAAATTGCCCCATATGAACTGTTGATATTAAAAAAGCAATTACAAATGCACCAGTCTGTTGGTAAAAGAGCAATATTCAAGGAATATTCTAAATGATTATGAGTCAGTTATATCTCTTTGAGAGACAAGTGACAACATACTTTGTATTCAAGTAAACAGAAATGCTTCACTCCAGGCTCCCTCTTTAGTAGTGGGATTAGTGGGGCAGGTATGTCAAAGATACAATACTGTCAGTCCCTAAGACTTGCCTAATTTCTAAAATATTGTAAAGTAATTAACCTCCAATTAAAATAAATAAATTTATATTTTAAAAAATAAATAAATATATAAAATGGAATGCTGATCCTAAGGGACAAGCGAGGTGGCACCACAAAGTGAAGACCCCCGCCCCACTCCTTGGACCGACTTCCTCAGCCTCTCTAATCTTAGAAGAAGGTAACATCTCCCAATATTGACCTTCGGGTAATCTTTGAGATCATATCCCATGTGGGGAACTGCATTCATGCCAAGATAATACAACAGCATTGAGTGCTATCCTGGGTGACTGTCTTGATACTGTTAATAAAGAGCCTTGAGTTGGATATAATTATTAATAAACTAATTCTAAAAATCCACTCAAATGTCATTTATAATCAGGATTTTCTGCTGGGCTAGGATCCCTGGGGAAAACTTTGAAGCTGTGAATCTTATATGCAATGGCAGGGATGAACATAACGAAGGTACAGGTCCACCCTCACTTTATAGCTTAGTTGTTTAAAATGACCACATATGATGAAGCTCAGAAACACTTACAGCTGTGAGAATCAGAAAAGAAAGAGAGGGATGGAGATAAGAACCAGTAGGAAACTCTCCAACTAACTCCAGTCCTCTTTGGATGTGTCAGAGGAGAGGTGAAAAGATGTTATTACTTGTAATTTATAACAGGAACATCAAGGCAGAGAAGACAATATAAAAGCATTTCAGTGAGAAGATACTCATGACATGGAACTATTTAAAACAATTAATCAAAAAAGCCTAATTATTCAATTAGATGGATAAATGAATCTTCTTAAAGTGGATATGCAAAAAAGAGAGTGATGATGAAATCTTTTAAAGGGAAATGAGTATAACAAATCAGCTAAATACGATTGCTAAAAAATTCTGAATAATAAGTCAGTGATTATGTTTTAATTGGGCTTTAGCTTTGTAATAATTGAGGACACTCATTATCTTGTTTTATTGTATTTATGATTTTAATATTCATACCATTTCTTACTATCTTTGTATACTTTCTGCCAGTGCTTGTTGCACTTCCTGGCTGATTAGTGCCTGGGTCAGTGTGAAGTGAATACAGATGTCTCAATCATGATCGGCAGGAGCGATGGCTGATTTTCAGTGTTTGAAGGTCTCCTATAAAGTCGTCTTTTGTGCGATTGTCAGGGTGATTTTTTTCTGTTCTTTTTTTTTCCTTCTCTCTCAACATGCGTAGCTCTGTTGGTAAGAGTCATCTAATAGGAAACTGTTTTTCATTCTGAAGAGAAACAAGGGACTTCATTTTGGGGTATGATCAGTGTTTCTAAAATGACAACACATGTACATTTATCCTGTCCCAGGGAAAATAATAATTTTATGCAAAAGGTAACATCTAACTAAAAATTCAAACTTTTTATCTGATGGTGAAAACAGGGCAAAGCAGAGCTCTTATGCTTGTAACTTCCAGACGGTCGGATAAGCTACTCTTTGTTCCCAAAGAAGGGCAGTTGAGCCAAAGATTATTTCCAAGTTTTTGTCAATCACTTTGCCCTGTAAAAGGTGTACACATGGCTGATTGCTTACACACTCAAAATCAGCCAAAAGGTGCAGTCAGAATGAGTCCGCAACTGTCAGCAGCCTTAGATGTAGAGAGAGCTCTAAATGAGCCTTTGAGAAGCAAAGAGAGAAACCATTCAATACTCATGCATGGAACTTTTGTGAACCCAAGTGACATTTGTGAGTATTTAATCCATTTTTTAAATCTTTCAAATGAATCAGTGGCAATAATTGTATATAGGATTTTATTTAGGTCCACAGAATCAGTGCTGGTTATATTAAGATTAGTATGTATTATAATGAATAGAAGGTATGGACTGTATTTTGCCCCATTGCAAGATAAATGCATAGTTTTCAGCCAATCTTTTGCTTAATAAAGGAATTTAAATAATGGGAGAAATAATGAATGAATGAATGAATTAGAAGCAAAACACACACACGTCTGATGGCCTATGAGATCCTAAGTACTCTAGTCTGCCTTATCATATCTCTAAACACAGAAATGAAAATTGGTATTTGAAAACTTGGACAGAACTCTTTACTGACAGATATATTTTTAAAAAGAAAGGTTTGCTTTTATTATCAATTCACAGTGTGTCTTTTCCAAATAGCAGATCTTGGGCAAGTGTTCATATTTAAATAGGCTTTCACAACTTCAGCATTATTTACCTTTTGTTGTTGTTGTTGTTTAGCTAAGTCGTGTCCAACTCCTTATGACCTCATGGACTGCAGCCCAATTAGCTCCTCTGTCCATGGGATTTCCTAGGTAAGAATACTGGAGTGGGTTCCCATTTCCTCCTCCAGGAGATCTTTGCAACGCAGGGATCAAACCCCCATTTGTTGTATTGGAAGGCAGATTCTTTACCACTCCGCAACCTGGGAAGCCCTATTTACCTTTACGGTCACACTTTCAGTTCCATCATTCAGTCATGTCCAATTCTTTGCAGCCCCATGAACTGCAGCATGCAAGGCTTCCCTGCCCTTCACCAGCTTCCAGAGCTTGCTCAAACTCAGGTCCAATGAGCCGGTGATACCATCCAACCATCTCATCCCCTGCCATCCCCTTCTCCTTCTGCCTTCTATTTTCCCAAGCATTGGGGTCTTTTCCAGAGTGGGGTCTTTGCATCAAGTGACCAAAGTATTGGAGCTTCAGCTACAGCATCAGTCCTTCCAATTAATATTCATGGTTTATTTCCTTTAGGATCAACTAGTTCAATCTCCTTTCTATCCAAGGGACTCTCAGAGTCTTCTCCAGCACCACAGCTCAAAGACATCAATTCTTTCGTGCTTAGCCTTCCTTATGGTCCAACTTCACATCTATACATGACTACTGGAAAAACTATAGCATTGACTATACAGACCTTTGTCAACAAAGTAATGTCTCTGATTTTTAATATTCTAAGTTTATCATGGCTTTTCTTCCATGGAACACTTGCCTTTTAATTTCATGGCTGCAGGCACCATCTGCAATGATTTTGGAGCCCAAGAATATGAAGTCTATCGCTCTTTTCACTATATCCCCATTTATTTGCCATGAAGTGATGGGACTGGATACCATGGTCTTAGTTTTTTGAATGTTGAATTTTAAGCCAGTTTTTTTTTTTCACTCTCCTCTTTCACTTTCATCAAGAGGCTCTTTAGTTCCTCTTCACTTTCTGCCATAAGGATGGTGTCATCTGCAAATCTGAGGTTGTTGATATGTCTTCCAGCAATCTTGATTCCAGCTTGTGCTTCATCCAGCCCCACATTTTGTATGATATGCTATGCATAAAAGTTAAATAAGCAAGGTGACAAGATATAGCCTTGACACACTCTTGTCCCAATTTTGAACCAGTCTGTTGTTCCACGTCCAGTTCTAACTGTTGCTTCTAGACAGGCATATATGTTTCTCAGGAGGCAGGTAAGGTGGTCTGGTATTTCCATTTCTTTAAGAATTTCCCACAGTTTGTTATGATCCACACAGTCAAAGGCTTTAGTATAGCCAGTAAGACAGCTGCTGCTGCTGCTGCTAAGTCAGTTCAGTCATGTCCGACTCTGTGCGACCCCATAGACGGCAGCCCGCCAGTCTCCCCCGTCCCTGGGATTCTCCAGGCAAGAACACTGGACTGGGTTGCCATTTTCTTCTCCAATGCATGAAAGTGAAAAGTGAAAGGGAAGTCACTGAGTCATGCCCGACTCTTCGCGACTCCATGGACTGCAGCCTACCAGGCTCCTCCATCCATGGGATTTTCCAGGCAAGAGTGCTGGATTGGGGTGCCATTGCATTCTCCGCAGTAAAACAGAAATATATGTTTTTCTTGAATTCTCTTCCTTTTTCTATGACCCAACAGATGTTGGCAATTTGATCTCTGGTTCCTCTGCCTTTTCTAAATCCAGCTTGAACATTTGGAAGTTCTTGGTTCATGTACTGTTGAAGCCTTGCTTAGAGACTTTTGAGCATTATTTTGCTAGTGTATGAAATGAGTGCAATTTTGCAGTAGTTTGAACATATTTTGGCACTGCCTTTCTTTGGTATTGAAATGAAAACAGATATTTTCCAGTCCTGTGGCCACTGCTGAGTTTTCCAAATTTGCTGACATATTGAGTGCAGCACTTTCACACCATTATCTTTTAGAATTTGAAATAGCTCAACTGGAATTATATCCCCTCCACTAACTTTGTTGGTAGTGATATTCCTAAGGCCCACTTGATTTCACATTCCAGGATGTCTGGCTCTAGGTGAGTGATCACACCATTGAGGTTATCCAGGTCATTAAAATGTTTTTGTATAGTTCCTCTGTATATACTTGTCACCTCTTCTTAATATTTTCTGCTTCTCTTATGTCCATACCATCTCTGTCCTTAATTGAGCCCATCTTTGCATGAAATGTTCTCTTGGTATCTCCAATTTTCTTGAAGTGATCTCTAGTCTTTACCAGTCTATTATTTTCCTCTATTTCTTTGCCTGGGGCCATATAATTCTTTGTTGTGAGAGGCTCTCCTCTGCATCTTTGGATCCACCCACTAGATTCCTGTAGCACTACCCACCTTAGTGGTGACAATCAAAAGTATACAAACATTCCCAAATGCCCCTTGAGGGTCAAAATCACTTTCTTATTTGAGAACAATTGCTTTAAAGTTTTAGCTGACAGTAAGTAAGACATTCTTAAAGCAAAGATAGTAATGGACGATTAGAAAAGGCTGCGAGGGCTGGCTGGCGCCCTGAGCGCAGGCGGCTGCGAGGGCCGGCCGGCGCCCTGGGCGCGGCTGAGAGGAGCTACCCCACGTCCGAGGTCAGGGGCAACAGCCTAGAGTGCCAGGCTGCTACGGCGCAGGAATGGCCAAGAGGAGCTACCCTGCATCCGAGGTCAGTGGCAGCCGGGAGGAGCAACCCGGAGCGGTGACTGCGCAGGCGCAGGAAGGCCTAGAGGAGCTATCCCACGTTGAAGGTCAGGAACGATGGCGGTAAGGAGATACCCCTCGTCCAAGGTAAGGAGCAATGGCTGTGCTTTGCTGGAGCAGCCGTGAAGAGATACCCCACGCCCAAGGTAAGAGAAACACAAGATGGTAGGTGTTGCAAGAGGGCATCAGAGGGCAGACACACTGAAATCATACTCACAGAAAACTAGTCAATCTAATCACACTAGGACCACAGCCTTGTCTAACTCAATGAAAC